>NC_052406.1:300000-449046 GCF_009389715.1 Phoenix dactylifera
CAAGTATGTGAAGACTTTAGAGGAATTGAGGCATTTCAAGGCAGCCGGCGATCCATTCACGGAGGAATTCTTCCATGTATTTCAGTCGGTTTACACACAGCAGCTGTCGATGCTCGAGAAGCTTCAGCAGAGGAAGAACAAGCTCGACAAGAAGCTGAAATCGATCAAGGCATGGAGGAAAGTATCGAGCATAATTTTCGTTGCCACCTTTGCCACCATTCTTATTTGCTCGGTGGTGGCCGCTGCTGTGGCTGCGCCGCCTGTTGCTGCAGCTTTGGCTGCTGCGGCCTCCATTCCGGTGGGGTCGATGGGGAAGTGGATCGACTCACTGTTGAAGGGCTATCAGCAGGCAGTGAAAGGGCAAAAGGAGATTCTGAGCTCCATGCAGGTGGGTACCTACATTATGATAAAGGATTTGGATAGCATCCGGGTGCTCGTCGACCGGTTGGAGGTCCAGATAGATGCGTTGCTGGATAATGCTGAGCTCGCACTCAGGGATGAGGAGGCAGTGAAGTTTGGGATTGAGGAGATTAAGAAGAGGCTGGAGGTGTTTATGAAGAGCATCGAGGATTTGGGCGAGCAAGCAGACCGGTGCAGCAGAGATATAAGGAGAGCGAGGACCGTAGTCTTACAGAGGATCATTAGGCACCCAAAATGAGTTCAGGAGGCTACTTGGTATGTGTTTCTCTAATAATTGATGTTATTCTTATTTGATTGTGGTACTCCATATGTTACTGCAAGTATCACAGACTTTGTACATGTGAAATATTCTCCCCTCTTGCTTTGATGAATAATAGAAGAGGAGCTTTTGTCTCTGTCTTACCTAGTTCAATGTATGGGCGGGCTGCAGATTGTTTCTTTATCTGCTCGTAATATATTGCGCATGACTGATAAATGCTTTCTTTTAGGTGTTTAAAGTTATTTAGATTCTAACACATTGCAAGCAGGTCATTCATCAATATATTCAGAGGAAAGGATTATCCATGGAAATTCTTTAGAAGTTGCTTTTCGATAAAATAATTCTTGGAAACATGTTGTTTTACAAGACTTCTAGGTGACCTCAATGATTTCCACAAGTAGAACCTGCCTTCTGCTGGAGGCAGGCTATCAAAATGTATTCCTGAAAAATGAAATAGAATTACTTCTAAATTGAAAGATTTATTGATAAAATAATTAGTACCTCTATTGAGGTTTTATTTGATGTTACTTTATACAATGATAACATTCATACCTGATTCCTTAATTTTTATTGGAGGAGGGCATGATATTTTTCATAGGAATTTAATATCCCTCTCGGAAATCATGGTGCAAGATTACAAAGATATAGGTGATCATGATTTCAGTCATTAATTTGTAAGTCCTCAAGATGAAAATTCAGCTATTGTTCATATAACTTGCTACAAGATAACATATCTTTTGTACCTTAAAGAATATACCTTGCATATCTTTCAATTTTTTGAGTTAAATTATGACCAATGACATAAATAGGTGTATAAGTCTGAGAATGTCATAGAATTCACTTCTGTACAGCTCTGTTAAGGATAATCAGCTATTTTCTAAAAGATAATATCTGAAAGTTGAGATGATAAATATGTTCTAGTCCATTATTTGAGATTCTTTAGACAGTTTTAAAGCCACTATATGAGATGCCTCTTCTTTGTAAAACAAACACCAAATTCCTTCTTGTATCTCTCAGTATTCCTTCTTCTTCAACCTGTTTTCATCACCTTTCTTCTCATAGATATATCAAGTCTGCCCTCGCACCCCCATGCCAAAATCCCCATTCTCTCATCATTGGACAAGAATTGGGTTTCTATGCACAAACAAGCTTGCATAGAAGGAGGTTAGGGAGGAGAGACCAAGGGTAAGAAAAATGGGGTTTGCAGGCATGAGATATGTGAATGGTCTGAATATAAGCTTTACCCCTCTATAGCATCTGCATCTAGGTGGGTTTACTAGAACCTATATCTTTATTAAATATTTCGATTTCGGGGGAAGATTTCTTTGAGGATTTTTTGAAGTGAAGGGTTAAGAAACCACTTTCCGAGAGGAAACAAAAGAATAGAAGATTACTAGAGCTTATACGTTTATCGAATATTTATATTTCAAAGGAAGATTTCATTGAGGAATTTTTGAAGTGAAGGGTTCAGGAGCCACTCTTTGAGGAAACAAAGGAAGTGGCAGTGGTGAAAATTGCAGGCTGGTAAGCATGATAGAGGGAAATATAGCAGGGAAAAAAATCCAATCATGCTTGCCTTAAGGATTGACATGATGGATGTAAGCCAGTATGACAGGGACTTGTGCACCCTAGAATCAGCTGAACTGGCCCTAAAAGCACTTGTATGAGTCTCATTTTGATGCTGATCAGGGCCATATCACCCCCGGAAAGGACAGAACCAAGCAGTATCACCTTGTAAACAGTATTGCTAGGATTGTAATTGATTTTAAGCTCAATTTCACTATTTCAATGTGGGACTGAGCTGAGGGATAGGCCAAAAGCTATGCAGATCCATTTTTGCAGGATTCAAGTAAGCATTCTTGAGTTTTAGGCTGGAATGACATTCCAGCTAGGTAAATCCCCTCTGATATCTTGAAAAATCCAAGAAGAAATTAGTGTAAATTTAAAAACAGCTAGGGGATTTAGTTGTTGGATTTAATAGACTTTACTAATGTCAAAGGAAATTTGGGCCTTTGGGTTTAACCCAAAAACTTGAGCCAAAAAAGTCATGTTTTAAATGTATCTTTATTTTAAAGTCATACTATGCAATAAATATGCAATAGAAAAGCTTCAACACTCATTAAGAACCATGAACAAGGCACTTAAATTAATATTATTATCATGTTTCTTGCAAGCACATACAATTAAGACAATAGAACATAAGAAAAGGGGGAAAACAATTTTGGTGGCCATAACAAGTCATATTACGGGTGTATAGGTCGTCAAAGTGTATCAATCAATACACTTTATTAATAGATGCTGGATATGGCATCCATGATATCCATCCTTGGTCGTTACAGGTTCAGTACTCAATATTTAAACGTTGATCATCTACATTGATATATGGCAAAATTAAACATTTCTTTTTCTGAAAGAAGTGTGCAAAGGTTACATGATCACCTCATGGGTTGGTTGTTACAAGTTTGATACTCAATATATTAAACCTTGATTTGTATAAATTGATATAGGGCATGCACAAATTTTTTGTCTTTCTTTGTCAAAAGAAAATGTGCAAAGGTTGGATGATCACCTTGTGGGTTGATTCAAAGAACAATTGATTGGATGTCTTACAAATGCACACCCATATTGGTGAGACAAAAAACTCTAGCTCTTGTACTTGTGCTAAATCTCTGCTTGGACCAACATTGCCTGAATGTGCAATCCCTCTTAGCCTTTCCCCAATCCTATCTACTCGAAACCCTTCTTCTCGTTGCTAATGAAATTCTAAAACGTACAGAACCCTTCAATCTGAGCAAAAATGCAAGTTTATCTTATACTTTTGAATATCTTAATGTTAATCTACATATGTTCCAACCAAGATGACGAAGGCAATACAAGGTATCAGAATGTCACAGAAGCCTGACAAGAAAATAGGAGAGACATTTGGGAAAGATGATTAAAAGTATGTTGTCAGCTTAATATTATTATAAACAAGTTGATTTATAAGTACATGCATGAGGAATTATGCCTCTTGTTTCATTTGCAAAAACGTATACTTCTAGTTGGAGCAAAAAACCAAAACTAGTAAGATGCATGCATGTAGTTGGGCTAGACACTTTAGGTTACCTCCTTGAAAAGAGGAGTTGGCGATTTTAAAATAAATGATAGACCATTCAAATTGAAGAGCCAAACTCTAGGGCATGATGCCTAGAAACCAAAATTAATATACTTTTGGTAGTCTTTAACTTAAATCAAGTCAATACAAACATAAATGGTATCAATTGCACTAACATGGTAAAATACATAATAGAGCATATAAGTTAAAAATCCATTTTACAGATCATGATCTGCACATCTTAAAACATGGGCAGAGTTAAATTTATGAGTTTTTGGTCATTAGATCATAGTAAAATATAGTACCATACTATTACAACCGAAACTTACTTAATGATT
Organism: Phoenix dactylifera; assembly: GCF_009389715.1. Lineage (NCBI taxonomy): Eukaryota > Viridiplantae > Streptophyta > Magnoliopsida > Arecales > Arecaceae > Phoenix > Phoenix dactylifera. The sequence continues at coordinate 304,112 of NC_052406.1, forward strand.
AAGTTAGAGATCAGCAAAACATATGAATTTTGGTTTATGGGCATTTTTTTAGTATAGATTATGTTCAGCAGTTTGGATCATGATTTTGACAGTCCATTATCGATTATGATATGAATTTTGAGTTTTGAGCCTTTTTTTCGTATAGATTATGTTCAACAGTTTGGACCTTGAATTTTGATCATCCATTATTAATTATTGTTAACTCCTTTTTCAAAGAGATTGTTGTTGTTGTTGTTGTTGTATGTTATATGCTATATGATATATGTTATATGCTATATGTTATATATTATACATTATGGATGAGAGGTAACATCGCTGATATTAGAAAAACCATCCCATACAATATGAGAAAATACAACAAGAGAAATGATAGTAAATTGCCCTTTCGATTATTAAGCTACAGTTGATGCTGAAATGATATCAAAACAGTGTGATGCCTACTTAAATGAAAACCTTGCTTAGTGGATGCGATGCCATTTTATGCCATAAGGTGCACCAATTAACTGATGCTGGTCTAGTAATCCTTGGCTTACAGATTTTATGTTTCACAAAGTAGTATACACAAGCAGCAGCTAGCAGCACGTTTGACATAAAATTAAATGGCAGGACCTACTGTCCATGTTATTTGAAATAGAAATGAAAATCTGCAAAAAAGTTTCATGACCATGATAGATTGGTTTATATGCTTCAACTAGTAATCTTGAAGTTCATAATTTTAGCTGTCCATCCTTGTTGATCCTCCAAACTAGGAGCATAAAAATCATAAGCATGTTTCATGATCATCTCCATGCCATGGAAAGTGGATTTCTTACTGAAAGATTCTCAACTGTAAAGGTTTTAATCCCATAATTATAGTTGTAATCCATACAACTGATTGGCCAAATTATTATCAGTGCCATGACCCTAGTCAAACATCCGTCTGCGCGCGCGCGCGCGCGAGAGAGAGAGAGAGAGAGAGAGAGAGAGAGAGAGAGAGAGGCAGGCATGGAGGGGAAGGGCTATGACTAGAGGAGGGATGGGGAAGCCAGAGTGGGGCATAAATCCAAGGATAAGAAGACTTGATTCCAATCTCTCTGATTATTTTTCTATATTCTTTTTTTTGTAGTTTTAGAATAATAGTGATAAGAGTCCATTTCCCCGTAGAATTGGAGTTTTTCTAACTTAACATTATAAAGGTAGGAGGAAAAATGATTTTGTTAAATCAAAAGGGATAAGGCTATTTAGTTAAATACTTAAAAAGATATCATTGCGAAAAGTTCTAATATTTATGCACCCTTAAGTCGTTCCATAAAACAATTTTCTTGGTAATGAGGATGATGAGCTATGTAGATATGAGTTGTTGGTGTAAAAGTTAAAATGTCAACAGTTTGATGAAAAAATGATGAGGTATAGGTTCTTTTAATATTAAGGGTGTTTAAAGGAATAGATTTAGTAATTGTGAGTGATTGAATGAAATTACTGTAATGAAGGTTTTATCGAAATCGAAGGTTTTAAGTTGTGGGTAGCAAATCTCATTAAAGGAGATTAGCCCTTAGCTAAGCGATCCCGATGTTAAAACGAGACTTGTGATTGTAATTTTTTTACTTAGGAGCAAAGCTACCTAAAAGAACAGTCTTTTATTATGGTGGTAATAAGATGATAATAAAAGGCATTATTGTTGGCATTGGTGGTTTTAGGGGTTGATGGATGTTGATGATGTTAAGGCTTGAATGATGACGACTGCACATGAGGGTGGTGGGGGGATGTTAAGCTTGGTATACATTGATGATCTATTTCCTTGTATATCAACCTTTATGTGTATAGTGGCTAGTGAACATGGTATTTGAGCTTAGGGGCCCTTTATGACAAATTTTCTTTAATTCACCCCCTTGTTATCTTGAGTCTTTTTTTCTCCTCTCGACTTATTCTTGGTTATTATCTTGAGTGCAGGTAAAAATACCTGATTAGCACGTATATTTGCATGCCTAGAATTTAACCGCATACCTTTTTTTGTAGGCTTGACTAGAATATGGTAACATTAGTGCCACTTTCAATATTTAGTGAAAGGTATAGATAAAATGCCTGAAAATTTTGGTTAGGAGTAAGATGTTATACATTTTAGTTGAATAAGATTTTCTTTGCAGGGTTGTGAACTAGGCTTTGTCCAATAGCAGAATCAGGGTGTCATGCCCCAAATCTGAGGCATAACATGGCTATGCTATCAAGGGGTATCGCCCACGATAACATAAAGCCACAATCCTGATTTGTATACAAATCTACCTCAAATAATATAACAAAATGATCCAAATCTTTCATTCATTAAATAAATAAATATGTACTTGTTCAGAGCGTCTAAATCCAAATATAATACCAAAATCCAATTTCTCAAAATTTAGAAAATCATTAACTACAAATTTATAGTCAATTAAAATACTAAAATTTTTCTATAAAATCACCAAGCTTGCTAGCGCAAACTCCAATCCTGGACCATCCTCTGATCCTACTGACTTTATTCGTTTGAAAAAGAAAATAAAAAAATATTAGCTACACATCTCAATAAGAAAATCTTTCACAACCTTACCGAATCAAGCATAAGTTTTTACATGCATCGTTAAATCATTTAGGGAAGATGACTACCATGAGAAAATAGAACATTTCACAATAACAGTATAATCATAAATCAATTATGCTTTTGCATATGCATAAATCAAGCAAATTATATAGATATGGTTTCCAATGCATAAATAAAATCATAAAACTTGCTAACCTTATAAAGTCATAAATCATTTCTCATTTTGCCACATCATAATTCTTAATAATTCTCTCAGACTAAAAGATCACTATTATACTCGTGATAGAGCCGCAATTGACAAAATACCAACCTACTATTATCCATTGGTAGGGCGTATGCCAACTACTATTACTTGCTGGTAGGGTTATATGCCAACTACTATTACTCGCTGGCAGGATTATATACCAACTATTATTATCCGCTGGCAGGATTATATGCCAACTATTATTACTCGCTGGCAAAATTATATGCCAACTATTATTACCTGCTGGTAGAGTCGTGCCTACTACTATTATCCGCTGGCATGGTCGTATCCCAACTACTATTATCCGCCGGCAAAATTATATGGAACTAGTTCTGGATGTCGATGTACCCCACTTTCAGGGCCATACATAGCTATTGAGAGCCTTTTGTCATATTTTTCTTAAAATAATTTTTTAAGTTATATTTCCTCAAATCATATTTTTTTAAAATCATACATGAATAAATTACTAAAAGAATGTAAAGAGTTCGTAGTCCATAATTAGACCTTTAATAGTAGAACAATCATGAAATTTTCTTTTCATAACAAAAATACAAATTTTCGTAATTTAGAGTCCATAATGCATAAAGAAGTCATTAGCATTAGAATATCCATGGAACCAATCTTTCATGACAAATCATGATTTTCATAGTGTCATATGCTTGATCCTTAATTTTAAGAAAATATAATATCATCAATATTTATTATTATTTTTGTATTTTTATATAAATAACAAGTATGAAAAATATGTAAAAATTTGAAAACTAGTAAGGAGTGTCAGAGTTACTTATCTCTTCCATCTTAGACCTTCAAACTTCACTAGGCAAATATGCTAAACATATTTACAACATTAAAAGCAAAATTAATTTATATTCGATGACTTGAATAGAATTAAAAAATAATAAGAAATAGAGGATGATGGCCGGTTGACGGCGTTCAGCTGTTCTGGATGGGTAAGATCTAAGCAACTCAATCAATGAATCATGAAGCACGAACTCCATTAAGACCAAGATCGCCCAACAGAGTTCATTAATGGTAGGTTTCAAGGATACTTAACAAGGCCAGGATAATCATCCTGACAGGTTGCATGGGCATCAGGGCGGTTCAAAGCCTCTTTATAGGGGTCAAGTTGGGTCCATAGGACAGGAAGATGGGACTCTTTACTAGAGTCCATAGGTCCGCTAAAGAGAAAGAGGGAGAAGAGATAGAGAAACAAAGGGGGGGGTCTTCTCGTTTTTCTCCCTCCCTTTTTTTCTACCTTTTTCTTCTTTCAAAAAACAGGGGAAGAAGAAGAAGAGGAATGGGAGAAAAGAAAGGGTGTTGATCTGGCAAGGTGCGGCGGTGACGGGCAGCGGCTGATCAATCGGCTGAAATCAGCCCAAAAAGAAAGCCGAACAGGACGGGTTCTTGGCTCGGTTATCCTCGGATCCCAACCCGCTCGCCGATAGTTGGGGGTCCAGCTTTGGCCACGGGCTGATCCAGGGGAGAGGTTGAGGCCTTTGGTGATGAACGTTGGCGGCAGAGATGGCTGGAAAAAGGAAGAAAAGAGGAGAACATAGACGAAACAAGGGAGAGCTTTCACAGCGATTTTTGATCGAATTCTTGGAATAACTTGACCAGTGATAGATCAATGGAGAAAGGGAAAGCTAGAGGAGGATTTGGGGCCGTTGCCGGCTTCAACGAGCCTCTGCAACCCCAATTTTTGGCGGGCACGGTGACGGGATGTCACGATTTCGAAGGAGAAAAGAGGGAGAAAGAGGTTCGATGATCGTCGGTGGAGGATCTAGAGAGGTGGGGAGGTGTTTTATATAGAGAAAACCTAGGGCTCCGACGGCCTTAGGTCACTCTTGTCACGTATAACAAGGCCAAGCCCCAAGTCAAGCTGATCAAGTGGATCGGGCCTAGATCGGGCCTTGACACAAGATTTCATAGAAGGAATCAGATTACGGAATATCCTTATTTTTTTAAAGGGCATCAATTTGTTATTTTAAGTGATGGTAGGTGGAAGCTTTGTCCCTCTCTCTCTCTCTCTCAATCTCAATCTCTCTCTTGCTTATAGATGGAGATGGTGTGGATATTATGCTTTTTCAAGGGCAACTTTACTTAGATGTGATACTTCACAATGGGCTATCCCTATCCAAATGAGCTTATAATACAGTTTTTTTTGGCAACATCAAGTTTCTTAATTTTCTAACATTGAGCATTTTGGGTCGAGGTCTCTAAAACTGTCACTAATTTTGATACCTGCGTCTTTACTCTTGATATTCTATTTTTGAAAGAATTTATTGATCATTTTAGATCATATGGGTATCATACTGGGTCTTGTCATTTGATTTTCAAAAACAGAGAGTTTTCTCCTCTAAAACTTTTTATGTTGAACTATATTGAATTGCATACTCAGATTAGCCACAAGTAAATTTGTCCAGGGACCACAGTAGGGAATTTTTTCTGGCTGTTCAAATTAATTTGGTAAGATTTGAGAGGCCTTGGTAGTCAGTCTTAAGGGTCGCTGAGTTGTATCCCAAGGCTTGATATTTATGTCCAATCTTATTATGCCTATATATTACGGCAAGTTTGGGCCAATTTTCATGAAGGTTTGAGTTGTATGATTGGATCAGAGATGGCTTGCTGATTCAAAATTAAGATCTAAGTTTTAATTTATTGTCTTTTACCATAGTTTTTAATCAATATTTTGGAAAACTGAGGTGCGGGCCGGCCTATACCACTCATTGGTTGGTGTCTTATTGTATCTTACCATTTAACCTTTAGTCATGTCTGTATTATGTTGTTCCACCTCTCCTAATCAAACCGAGCCCATTTCTCTGTTCCAAGCCAGCTTCCCCATTCCTGCTGGTCACCACAGCCGTCGTCGGCTGTTACTGGCCGTCGACTGGACGTCGACCCCGCCCCCTAGGCTTGGCCGCTGCCAAACCTCTTTCCCTCTTCTCTCTTTCTTCTCTCCTCCCCCTCTTCTCTTCCCTTTTGTTCTATCTTCTTCTTCCTCTTCTAAACCTTTATTTCCTTTCATTTATTTATTCATTTATCTAGCTATAGATTAGTTCACAAATCCTCTCCTCTCTCCCAACTCACGGGCCAGACATGATGATCAAGCTGGCACGTGCCATTGACGGACCAAACCTAGACCCCTGACTAAACTCAAGCTGAGATTCTCTCTCCTCTCCTCCTTTCTCTCTCTAGATAGATTCGGGGATCCTAGTGTAAGCCTTGCTTTTCTTGTTGCTCGAATCTAGGTTGACCTCAGTGTGGAGGACCTAAACTGCTTCGGTACCCAGGCGACAGATCGGCCCATTACTTTAACCCCATCTAGATCTTTTTGAAATTTGGCCACTATTAATTTCACCTAACTAGTTGAATTCTCCTTACTCAGACCGACCTGGACAGTCGGGCACTGTCACATGACCGACCTGATTTGAGGGCATGAGGTTGTTTTTTCAGTAATATTTTAATTTTTGACTTCGCTTGGCTTCTGAGACGATGATAAAATTAATAATATTTTAATAATATTAAAACAGGTGCACCTGATCCGTCTAACTGAAGTGAATTTGAAGCGAGAAGAGATAAGTAACCTAATACTTTATGAAAAAGGGTATAGTCAGCGTGAAAGCATTGACTATCAGGAGACCTTTTGATAAGTGCTAAATAATGCACAAATTAATATCTTATTCATAGCACTTATCATTATTTTAATTCAAATATTTTGTAAATTCAACTAAAAAAATTGTGTTACCTTCATCATTGCATTTTAATAAATTATTCAAGTTTGACTGATTTTATTAGTCGAATCTAATCTATGCAGGTCGAATTTAATCTATGCAGGTCGAGTCGAACTCATTTGGGATGATTCCTGAACCCAAATCGCATGCAGCCCCGCAAATCAAGACCCTCTTAGATTCATCCCAATTCCCTTGTTTCTTCCCCATATTTGGCTCAACAAAACTTCCCTGCATCACATTTTAGTCCCCTAATTTTCTTCCCACACATGCTCTCAGCCAAATAGGATTAATTCCATCTTCCCAGCCAAACCAAATTAGAATCTTCAAACAAGCCACGTCATCATGCAAAACCCCTTCATTCCATCTCAACTTCATGTTCTTCCCAGCTCCCGTAAGAAAGCTATGTGTCCCTTCCTAATCCGAAGTCTTCCTTCGGACCCAAAACAGAACAAGGAACACAACCACAGATCGAGCTTCATTCCGCATTTAACCAGATCTCCCAGCTCTCTTCCCTCTTCCGAACCAAGCAATCATCCGAGATCTTCCCAACGTCTCTCCCCTGCATCTAATAGATTCAGCTTCATCTCCAACTAAAAATCCTTCATCCCAAACTTCCTTAACTTCTCTTCATCCCGCATCGTCCACGGATGTGATCCATCCTTATCCAAGCAACCTCACACGTTCACCCATCCTCCCCTGTTTCGAGCCATTTCTCTGCTTCTGGAAGAGATGGAGCAACCGTACGCGTCTTCCCCGCATTCACCTCCCCTGCTTCATGTCCGCAGCCAACTTTATGAGATCTTCCACATCTAAAGAGCCGTTGGCCTGTTCCCAGCCAACTCCACGAATTCCCAGCCAATCCCGTTCGCGATAACATTGTCCAAGATTTTCTTCCAATCTTCTTTCAGCCTAATTCCCATCAACTGTCCGCATGTAAGGTCCCAGCATCCCAACAGCTTCCGGATCATTTCACATCCATTCCCAAGCTTCCTTTCTTCCGGATTGAGTCTAGTATCCACGGATAGCTCCAAATCCCAGCAAATCCCGTCTTCCCAGAATTTCTCCCAGCCGTGAACATCATCCGAACCTTATCATCCCCTGCTTCAAGATCAGCTCAAATCCTCCGCACCAACCGCATCCAAGATCCTCTCCGCGTTGAAGAAGCGTCGATTCCTTCCATCTCCCACGGATGATAACCAGCAACCACTGCCAGCTGCTTCCCTTGCGGACTCAAATTGACTTCCGGATCCCCTGAGAACAGAGCTTATCCTCTCCGAAAAGCAAGCATCGTGAGCTCCCTCCACATCCGTTCCAGCTCCCCTGTTACGCGTATCCCGTCTTCATCGCCTACCGAACTCAGGATCCATTCGATCCCAGCATCCCATGCTCTCTATCCGTGATGGATCCACCGCGTTCAAGCTCAAATCTCAGCATTCAGCCGTGATCCAACTCCAACGCGTCCGGAGATCAAGCCTCATCCTGCTCTGATCCATCCTTATCTCAACGTGAAATGAAGAAGAGGAGAAGGAGGTATGCAGCCTATAAAAGGGCCAGGCATGAAATAGAGAAGGCATTCTTCCTTCTTCCCCATCGGGGGCTGATACCATCTCTCTTCTCAGGTGCAATTCCACATAAATAAAAGGTGCGAGAAGAGTTTGGGTATTTTGGGAATATTTTCCAAAGGAAGAAATAATGAAGAAAAAGATGGGAGCCCGCTGCTGTGCTGCTGCTGCCGTCCACCACTGCATGGAAGCCTAATCTCTTCACTAGGGATGGATGCAGCCCTATCAAAGGGACACAGGTTTTATGTATTTAATTTTATATTATTGAAGTTGTATGAATCCTTTACTCTTAAATGAATATTTTTCTTTTATCTCATATTTAATCTCTGTGACTTTAAATTTGATGTTCATACAACTGTTTTTCATGATCACTGAGTAAGTATAAAGATCACCCATGCTTAAGGAAGATGCAGTGTCCTGCCACATTAGTTTAGGGTAGACATTTCATGTCAACCGAAGATGGGTGTTCCTAAATTGCTTTTGTGAGATTTTATTTGAATGTTTATTAGGCTTGTAGCCAATTTGCATGTTAATCCAAGAATAAATTAAAATACAAATAACCCTTGTTCCGATGTTACTAGTGAATTCCTTGCCCTAGGTTCTTCCAAATTGATATTTTTTAATTGCATTTTCCTTAAATTATTTAGTTCAATAGTCTTCCCAAACTTTCTTTTTAAATATTTTTTTTAAGAAAATAACTGTACCCCAATTCCTGTGGATCGATACCCGTAATCAATATCCTACCAGATACGTGCTATTGCGTGGTCTTTAAAGTTGACTATCACCTTTTCACCTGTAGCCATGCTGAAATCCATTTGAATATTGCTTGCCATTGCAACATTTTATGATTATAAAATATGGCAAATGGATATGAAAACTACTTTCCTGAATGGATATCTTGATGAAGATATCTATATGGAGCAGCCTCTGGGTTTCACTTCCAGTGATGGAGATCACAAGGTCTGCAAGTTGCAAAGGTCCATCTATGGATTGAAGCAAGCATCTCGGAGTTGGAACACTCGTTTCAATGATGCGATCAAATTATTTGATTTCATCAAGAACGAAGAGGAACCGTGTATTTACAAGAAGGTTAGTAAGAGGGCTGTCGTGTTCCTCGTACTGTACGTAGACGACATCCTCCTGATAGGGAATGATATTCCCATACTAACCTCGGTCAAGGTTTGGTTGTCAAAAGAGTTCTCCATGAAAGACCTTGGGGAAGCATTCTACATTTTGGAGATTAAGGTTTATGGAGATAGATCTAAGAGGATGCTTGGCCTATCACAGAAGATGTACATAAAGGAGGTGTTGAAAAGGTTCAGCATGAAAAACTCCAAAAGGGGTCTATTACCCCTTAGGCATGGGATTCATCTCTCCAAGAAGATGTGCCCTAACACATCTGAAGAGATACAACGCATGAGCAAGATCCCTTATGCTTCGGCAATAGGGAGCCTCATGTATGCAATGCTGTGTACACGACCTGATATAGCCCTTGCTGTGAGTGTTACTAGCAGATATCAGTCGAATCCAGGCGAAGAGCACTGGGCGGCTGTGAAGAACATTCTTAAGTACTTGAGAAGAACTAAAGATTTATTCTTGGTCTTTGGAGGAGCATCAGAGTTAAAGGTAGAAGGATACACAGATTCAGACTTCATGACTGATATTGATGATAGAAAGTCTACATCTGGATATGTGTTCTTGTGCAATGGTAGTACGGTAAATTGGAAGAGTTCCAAACAACCGATCATTGCTGATTCTACCATGGAAGCCGAGTATATCGTCGCCTCTGAAGCTGCAAAGGAAGCCTTCTGGTTCAAGAAATTCATTGCAGAGATAGATGTAATGCCATCAGATGCCATCACACTCTGCTGCGATAATAATGGCGCCATAGATCTTGCTAAGGAGCCAAGGTCTCATCAGAAGTCCAAGCACATAGAGCGGCGCTTTCATTTCATACGCGACTACCTCGAGAAGAAATATATCAAGGTGCAGAGAGTAGACTCCGCGGATAATGTGGTGGACCTGCTCACTAAGCAGCTAAGTCAACAGAAGACTGAAGCCCACCTTGAGAAGATGGGACTTAGATATATGACTGATTGGCTTTAGTGCAAGTGGGAAATTGTTAGATATATGCCCTAGAAGCCAACCTGGCTGACACATTATTAATTCTGGGATATTGTTTTGTACTTGACTTTATTATTATTAAATAATAAATAGGCATTCTTTTCATTTATATTGTTTATGTGTCTATGAATCGTCCAAAAAATTAATAAGATGATGATACATATTCTCAAGAGTTGAGAATTTGAGCCATGTATCATTGGTGAATAATTTCTAAATGCCCCTGATCAATGAATCATCACGAGGACGGTGATCGATGATAAGTGCTAAATAATGTATATATTTAACTATTTTACACAACACTTATCATTATTTTCTTTGCACATATTTTAAATTTAACATAAGAAAATTGTATTACCTTCATCATTGCATTTTAATAAATTATCAAAGGTAATTCAAGTTTGATTTGATTATTTATTGATTACGCTTAATGCATGCAGGTCGAGTCAAGCTCAATTAGGTAAAGCCTAAACTGACACTACATCATTTCACAATTTTATATTTTCAGAGTCGACTCCAAGAACTCTTTTCCAAAATCCAGTGCTTCCCATTAATTCCTGACTCTTCATACGTTCACCTAAATTTCTTCTCACTCATTCCAACTCTTTTTCCACATGATCCTATTTTAATAAAATCCCTTCAAGTATTTGTTTCTCATATCTCAAAGTATATCATCTAGTTGCACGGATCCCAAAGCCTCAACCCATCCTCATCCTTATTCCATGTCTAAACACAACCCCGAACTCCTCTCCGTTAACAAAACCAACTAAACTTCCCAGCTCCCGTGTCCCACAATATTCCCTGTTTCACCTCCACACCGTCCGTGAGTCCCTAACAATCCTTCATCCCAAACTCCCGGATTCCCAGCTCTCATCTCGGTCGTGATCCACTCTTCTCCCAGTCATTCCCTTTCCTACATCATCCCGAGTCCCAACTTCCTCCCAACCTCCGAATCCCCTGATCCCAATCGGATGAATATCCCAAACGTTCTCCTCCCAGCCAAAACCATTCCCTCCATCTTCACGGCTTCCTCTATTCCGGAATCACTGCCAGCCAATCCCGTTCACAAATAGATCCCAGCTTCATCCCCTATTTTCCAGCTATGCCGAGCATCACGGAAGAGTTCTTTTTTCCGTTCCCAAGCTTCATTCTTCCGGATTCCTCTAAACCGAAGCCCCTGCAACTTTATCTCGTTATCCCTTCGCATCACGTTCGTGATCCCGCATCCAACCAGATCCCTGACTTCAGCTTTCTCTAGAATCACTCTCACCGTTCCAAGGATCTCCTGTATCCATCAACAAAAAAACCATGCATCTGTTCCCTGTTATCAGCCGATATCCAAACATCCCATGACCATATCAAATCCCCTGTTTCATGCGGATGAAAACCAGAACCTTCTTTCGGATCTCCCAGCTCCCATATCCCATCGAACAAACCAAAATTCTCCGCATCATTCCAATATCCCACAGATCAGCTCCCCTGTTCCCAGCTGTCCGCATGTGAGGTCTCAGCATCCTTATCCTCTCCTCATTCCGTGGATCAGCATTTCATATCCTCCCGAGCTTCACGGCGTCAAAATGCATCTTCCCCTGCATCCCAAAACAGAGTGTTATCTTCCCCGCGTCCGCGATTCAAGGATCAGCCCCAAGGTCCTTCATTCCGTTTTCTTCCAAGCATCCCACCGTTCATAAGGATAAACGTCATCCCCTGCTTCAGTGGAACAGAATCTGAATCTTCCCATCGCGAGCTTCACGTCCACATCTCCTCCGGTTGAAGCAACGTCAGGCTCTTCCAGATCGCGTCAACCATCCGTGATTCAAGTCTTCTTCCCTCCACGGATGAGTTCAGCTCAACTTCTCCACGTCCCAGCTACTTCCACGACCGTGCATCTCAGCGTGATCCTTATCCAGATACCAACTGCAAGTATCCAAGGATCAGAGCCGATCTCCCGTATCATGGCTTCCGATTCATCTTCCCAACGTTCACGGATGATTTCCTTCCACGCGATTCAGCCTTCTGTTATCCATGGATAAGCTTCAACTCCAACCTCTCGACGGATCAGCATCTTCCAAGATCTCGCCATTCATCACGGACGTTATCCATCCTTCTCTAAGCAACCTTACACGTTCACCCATCCTCCCCTGTTTTGAGTCATTTCTCTGTTTCCGGAAAAGATGGAGCAACTGCCTTCCAACTGCACCCAACTTTATCCGCGATCAGTTCTTATCTCCATCCGAACTTCTTTGCGTGCATCCCGAACAGCCACATGAGGTACAACAGGGGAGGTGGGCAGCCTATATAAAGAGAAGAGTTCTTCTCTTCAGAGCATTCTTCAACTTCGGTTCGGTTCCATCTCTTGACAGGGGAGTTCCCACCGAAGAACCAAGGGAGAGATAATATTTTGGGTATTTTGGGAATGATTTCTCAAAGAAAAAAATGATGAAATCCAAGAGAGAGAGAAAGCCGGCAGGAAAAAGGAGGGAGAACCCAGTCGTGATGAAGGCCTTCTACATCGCTGCTGCTGTCGCCCACGACTCCATGGAAGGCTGATCTCTTCACTAGGGCTGGATGCAACCCTAACAAAGGGCCAAGGGTTTTATGTTTTTAATTTTCTATTCCTGGAGTTGTATAAACTTTATTTTGCTCCTAATGAATATTTTATTTCATCTCATATTTAATTTCTGTGATTTTAAGTATGATGTTTATACAACTGTTCTTTATGATCACTAGGTAAATATAAGATAGTCCATGCTTAAGGAAGATGTGGTGTGCTACCACATTAGATTAGGGTAGACATTGCATGCCAACTAAAGATGGATTATTCGCAAATTACTTTTGTAAATTTTTATTTAAATGCTTATTAGGCTTGTAGCCAATTTGCATGATAATCCAAGAATAAATTAAAATATAATTAACCCTTGTTCCGATGTTAGTGGTGAATTCCTTGCCCTAGGTTTCCTCAAACTGATATCATTTTAATTGCATTTTTTATTAAATTCCTTAGTTTAATAGTCTTCACAAACTCTTCCTTTTAAATATTTTTATTTTTTTTAAAGAAAAATAACTGTACCCCAATTCCTGTGGATCGATACCCGTAATCACTATCCTACCAGATACGTGCTATTGCGTGGTCTTTAAAATTGACTATCAATCGATCCGATCAGTGCACATATCACTTTTCTTATGGATGGACGAGACTCAAGTCCACAGTATAGAGATATTGAGGTGATAGTGCAGGTGCTTGTTAGAGAACAAGGGTACTGAGCGTGACCAAGACAAGAAGTCACTTGGATGTCTATCCACTCGTCAGTGACTTGCTTGATGTTGCAGTAGTGTGACTGGTTCTTTGACCTGCGGTACTTCGGCTACTCACAGTGAGATTATTGTAGTTTGACTGCACATATACATGGTCTCTAGTCATATGGGTCCTTGCAGTGTAGATTGGCTGCAGTAGATTCACTGTAGGAGTAGGGTATGCACCTACATGGAATCTATCGACCTTGATAGATGAGGAGCGATCCTATGTGATTTATAAGACTGAGTTCTAAGACCTTGGCCAGGGCAGTATGTACAGTGGAGAAAGAGTTTTCCACTCTAGAACTCAAGTCAAATAAATCTAGACATATGACAGACGACGGGGTTTGACGAGTTATCCATGACCTCCGGTCTGTAGGGATCCACGATAGAAGGACTGTATCATATGATAACTGCACCTAGAGGTTCATCATTCTATTCTGCTGGGTAGCCACTACATACTGCTAGGTGTCACTGGTGGATGGTGAGATTCACGTGGACCATCTTGATGGTCGATAATCCTTGGTGAGTTGAGTTGGAGTTGTTTCAACCCATTGAAAGGAGTTTTCAATGATATTGTGATAGAGATCGCAATATATCTCACTACCAGTCAGAATAGAACCTATGGAGTCACACACATTAGAGGTATTGATCGATCCGATGGTTGAATTGTGATTAGAAATTACAAATAATCAATTTGATTGATAATTGGTTAACCCGCTAAGAGTTAGTGAGTTGAAGAAGGAATAATTGCAATCGGATTATAATTTAATTTAATTAATTGGATTTAATTAATTGGACTTGATCATGAGTCCTACTTGGAGTAGGATTCTTGGAGTCTTAATTGGATTAGGATTTCAAATTAAATTAGAGTCTTACTTGGAGTAGGATTTCTAAAGTCCTAATTGGTTTAGGGCTGAAATTTAAGTAGTCCTAATTAGATTAGGAGTTCTTAAGTCCTAATTAATTTTAATCTAATTAACCAAATAACTCCTAATTGGATTAGGATTGAAGAGTTCAATTGAGTCATGGTTCAATTAAATTTTAATTGGATTACGATTTGGAGGAATTAAATTGGGTGCACTTAATCCTATTTTGAATAGGATTGGACCTAGAACTAGTCCTAACCCAATCCACAATGGAAGAAGAGGGAGGGGCGTACCTTGGCTGCATGCATGAGGGAAAAAGGAGGGGCTACGCCCCTCCTCATTTGAATTGGAAATGGGATAGAGATGAGCTCCTAAAATTAATTTAGGAGCTCATCTCTATCTAAACACCTTATAAGAAAGGGGCTTCAAGGGGCTGCGAAAATGAGATGAAAAATCACCTCCTTTCAACCGTGAACACCTCTCTCCTATTCCTCCATTGATCAGCAAGCAAACAAGGGGAATAGGAAGCCTTGGCGTGGCCTTCTTCCTCCTCTTTTTGGTTCTAGCGCAAGCAAAAAGAAAAGGCTGTGAAGGGCCTTGTTTTCTTCTTCCTAGATCTTTCCTTCTTCTTCCTCCTCTCAAGGCAATCAAAGATTGATTCAAAGGAGAGAACTTCAGCCATCAATAGCCTTCTCTGCAAGGAAGCTAGCATCCTGGGGAGATCCAAAAGCTTCGATCGGTGCTTTGCCTCGTGTGGATACCCGTAGAGGCCGGACGCGTGTGCGGCTTCCATTGAACCTTTATCAAATACCACGTAAATCAGATTTGTGGAGACCATCTACCCGCATAAGGTGAAGATTTGATCTTCTTAATGATTTTAAAATAGTTTATAAGAATTTAATCCTAATCTATCTACAAACGACGGTTTTAAAATACGTTCATGCGATGAACGGGATCTTGCATGCCTTCCGCTGCAGATCTGAAAATTTTTTGAAATTTTCTGTGGCATGTGACAGATCCTAACACTGAGAGCAAGTATGTTTCATTGTCAAAGTAGCTCCTGTTTAACCTCCAATGAATTAGTTGATTACAAACAAACCTCTAAGGCCATGCTCTTTTTTTTTTTTGGGTACAACGGTGGCTTTCTTTTTCCCATGTTTTTTTTCTTTTTCACTGATGAATGCATAAGCATGGTTCTCAATCCAAATTGCCCAAAATAGTTCCATCAGAACCAAAAAAAAGTCCTACCTCACCCTGCACTATGCCATAATTCTCCTCTCAATCTACATCATCAGCAAAGAAGGGCAATGCTTGGGGCCATCTTTAACTCCAAATGACAATGCTTCAGGTGCAACCATATCATCTTTGTGAAAGAAGACCAGAACGATATGGCTGACCAATTCTGCTTTAGGTTTATGACTACTACGTTCGTGCTAGATATAGTTTTATGCATTCTCCAATGGGAGTTGTTTTGCATTCAACTTTGATAGATTTCAATTGAATGCAATGCTTTCATCAAAGAGTATATATAAACAGATGGGCGAATCCTGTTAGAAGTATGCCCTAGAAGCAAATTTGGCTGACGCATTATTTTGTTCTAGGACATAAATTTGTACTTGACCTAATTATGAATTTATTAAACAGAGCATTCTGTTCATTCATGTTCTTATGTGTCCATGAATCATTTAAGAAATTAATAAGATGATGACGCATATTCTCAAGAGTTGAGAATTTGAAGCATGTGTCATTGGTGATTATTTTCTGAATTGCTCATGATTGATGGATCATCACGAGGACGGTGATCGATCCGCTGAGATTAGTGCACAGATTACTTTCTTTGATGGATGAGTCTTAAGTCCACAGTGTAAGGATACTGGAGTAATTGTGTAAGTGCTTGTTAGAGAACAAGGATACTGAGCGTGATCATAGCAAGTAGTCACTTAAATGTCTATCCACTTATCAGTGACTTACTTGATGCTGCAGTTATATGACTGGTCCTTTGATCTGCAATGTCTCGGCTATTCACAATGAAGTTGCTGTAGTTTGACGAGCACATAAACATGAGCCCTATCTATTTGGGTCCTTGTGGTGCAGATTGGTTGCAGTAGGTTCATTGTAGGAGTAGAGGTATCTAGATGGAATCTATCGACCTTGATAAATTAGAAGAGATCCTATGTGATTTATAAGACTGAGTTCGTAAATCCTTGGCCAAGGTAGTTTTTAAAAAAAGAATTTTTCAATCTCGAACTAGAGTCGAATAAATTTTACATATGACAGATGATGGGATTTGACGAGTTATCCATAATCTCCATCCTGTCGGAATCCACGATATAGGGACTGTATCATATGCTAACTGCACCTAGAGGTTCATCTATTCCATTCTACTGGGTAGCCACCATATGCTGCTAGGTGTCACTAGTAGATGGTGAGACTCAAAGGCATTCACTTGGTAATCAGTGAACCCGAATGAGAAGAGTTGGAATTTTTCCAACCCATTGAAAGAAGTTTCAATGATATTGTGATAGGGATCTAATATATATCTCACTACCAAATAGAATAGAATCTATGGGGTCATACACAATAGAGAATCTGATCGATCTAATGGTTGGATTGTGATTTGGAGTCACAATAGTTTGTAATTGTCAATTTGATTGATAATTGGTTTAACCTACTAAGAGTTAGTAAGTTAAAGAAGGAATTAATTACAATTGGATTACAATTTGATTGAATCAATTAGATTTAATTAATTGGGCTCGATCTTATTTGATAAGGTTCAAGAGTCCTATTTGGAATAGGACTCCTAGAGTTCTAATTAGATTAGGACTTCAAATTATTAGAGTTCTACTTGGAGTAGAATTCCTAAAGTTCTAATTAGATTAGGACTAAAATTATATAAATCCTAATTGGATTAGGATTCCTAGAGTTCCAATTAATTTTGGTCCAATAGATAAAGATGACTTCTAATTAGATTAGGATTCATGTGAATCAAATAAGGAGACTAATTGGATCCTAATTAAATTAGGATTCAATAAACCAAGGGCCACCTAAATTCTAATTTGATTAGGATTAGAAAGGAGGGGCTCTTGCCCCTCCTTTCTTTGGATGCTCTCGGGATCTGCATCCCGGATGGTCGGGACTCGAGATCCGGTTGGGGCGTGGCTCCTCCTAGTTTTAGGAAGAGCCACGCCTAGGGTAAGGCTATAAAAGAGGAAGGGGGGGGGGGGGGGGGGGTAGACTTGTTTTATGGGTTTTTGGTTCAAGGGTGGCGGCCTCCTTCTTCTCTCTTTTTGGTTGCAATGCAAGGAGAAAGAGAAATGGCAGCAAAGGCTTGGCGGCCTCCTTCTTCCATCTGCAAGGAAAAAGAAGGGCAGCAAGCAAGGAGTCTTCTTCCTCCTCTTCATCAGCCGCATGGAAGAAAGCAAAGAGAGAAAGGTGTTCCTCTCTTCCCTCCTTCTTCTTCCATAGTAAAGAAAAGGAGAAAGCGTTTCTCCTTCTCCTTCTTCCTCCTCTTGGAAGCAATCAAGAGTTGATTGCTTAGAAGAGTTCCAACCATCAAAAGGGATCTCTGCAAGAGAGCTAGCATCCCGGTGAGATCACGACCTTGATCGATCCAGATCTTCGTGTAGATACCAGTAGAGGCGGGATGCGTGTGCGGCTTCAAGTGAACCTTTATACAATACCTCGATCATCAAATTGCAGTGATCATCTACCCGCACAATGTGAAGATATGATCTTTACAGTTGTTTTATGTAGATCTGAAATAATCAGGATTTAATTTTAATCTATCCTTCAGATTTTATAATTTTCTGAGTTAGAGAACTCAGAATTTTTTTGAAATCTACCTTTCTTGGGACGTTCATATGATGAACGATCCTGCGCGCATATTTTAGCTGCGATCATCGCAACGCGTGCGGGGGTAACATGACAAATCCTTCAAGGCATTGAGCTTTGATAGAGAAGGTAATACTAGCATAAAAGAAGAAGTAGAAGTTTTTCACTTGTCTTTGCTCCATGTGCAGAATCCGAGTAGTCTTGACCAATCTAGAAATGCCACCTTTCTTTGGCTGAATACAGAAGAGGATGGAGACCCACGCTGCTTATAAGAGAATAATAGTGGGGTAGGGTCCGTGAAGAAGCTTGCCCAAATTCCAGAAGCAAAAACAACTGCTTGGGGTAGACCCCATCAAACAAGCCATGACAGATGATCACTATGATGTTATCCAGACTCTGTATGGCCTGTATCTTTTTTCTTTTTAAATTCTCAAATCTTCAAGTTTTTACGATTTAACTCTGGGCTAGGCTGCATTCTAACTTTTTACATTGCCTTCATTTCTTTGGCAAGATTGTACTATGATATGGTTTCACCTTGTAATAAGAATTATATAGGAGAGTGGTTAAAACCAGAGGAATGGTTGACAGGTTTGTGTTTTATTGGTGATTCTGCTTTCATTAGAACCTTTAAAAAAAAAAAAAAGATGGTAGTGGGAGATGATGTTATGTATTATTATGTCAAAGCTTTGTGTGGCCAAAATGATTAAATGATGTCTAATGGAGTAATTTAAGCTACCAGGGTAGGTAGAGATTTTAGGAACATCATTGGTTGAATCATGAAGATGTGTTGCACTAAGGAGTAAATGACATTTGTGAAGTCCTCTAATTTGGCATATATATCTTATTAGACATTGTTGTTGACATAAACTATCAAAAAAATTTGCTGCCCATGGTAGTTCTCAATCTCATTCAAGGAAATGAGATGCAGGAGCAGGTCTGATATTAAATGAGCTGGAGCTGTCATGTTCTGCTTGTCGTGAACTATTAAAAACTTCATCAACTTCATGCTGACCTGCTTAAATATGCCTGCAAGGAGAGATATTTCTCTTATGGTTCCAGTTTTGGGGCCTTGTTCATGTGATGGCATGAGACGACAACAAACATAGCCCCATAAATCAGGGCATCTGTTGGCAAATGTTCAAAATAACCAGCCAGTGATAATTCATGAGAAGAAAGGCACAAATGAGAAAAATGAAATAATTGTTTCTCAATGTTTTTTTTTTTTGCGTGGTTCGATCATGGAGGCAATTGTAGTAACAATAGAAATCAACAAGCGATGATATTTTTATGAGTTCTAAATTATTCTTCCCTGTAGTAACTTGTTGTCTTGAATAAATTTCTACCAGAAAAAAATGAGAGAATTATTGGGGTACCGAAAATTCAACCAAGGTTTTGAATATCAGTCCCTATGACCTTTACCAATTATAACAGCAATTATTTTATATGTAGAAAATTCAGTCCAGAGTTTGAGTTTTATAGATAAAAATTATTATATTTACACAATAAAAAAGGGGCCCTTCATAAGAAATATTGGCAGTAGTTATCTAAACATTGCATTCCTTGGACATAGAAAGGATCAACAAAATATTTTGACTAATGTTGCTGTCCCTGTTACCAACCATGCAACTAGAGTTTGTTTAACCCAAATCTAGAGAACCTAATATTCTCCATCCAGACAGCCAATTTTTACTGAAATTAGGTTGGTTTTTACATTTAAAAAATTCCAACACATGCGGGTCGGGTTTTGCCCGAGGAATCGAACACTCCGACCCGGGCATACGGTTCTGCTTCGACCTCATATGATTTCATCCAACCATGGCTGCCAAACCTAATCTCAGAACCAGGCATAACGGAGGCTTTGAACAAACCCACATCATGTTGCAGTTAGATCTAATACAACTAAACCAAGCTCAATCCCTTAGTTGTGTTTGGACTCCAAGTTGAGAGTTGGGCTGTGCTTAGGTTTGGGTAGTGGGGTTCATTGGATACCCTTGAGCACCTGTGACGTTATACCCTAAAAAAATTCTGGTCAGATCCAATCCCACTAACTCATATCTTTAACTACTAAAAGCCAAGGCTGTCATCATTGGGCAGGCAAAATTTTTTGATCCTTTGAAAGATTTTGTGGGCGAGATAAGACGATTTTTAGCTTATTTTAACCCAAAAAGAAGTCTTAACCTTGAATCATGGAAAGGAAAGCGAACAAAGAACCAGTGCTTAGCATCAACGGCGCATCCACTTTTCATTTCACCCGTACAAACGATGGCAAGAAACTGAGTGTAACGAGTGCGTGGTGCTTTAGTGTTCTTACTTCTAATTTGAGGAAATATTTCAATACCAAATTGTGGAAAGAAGCTTGAGTAAATAGCTAAAAACTCTATTTTTTTGAAAAAAATTTATTCCCAATAAATTTCAGACCTTGAGACCAGCATAAGCCGAGTTGGATGAGGTGGCCGAGGTGTCGAAGATTGATCTCTCCAGAGATGGTCTGCAAGAAGTCCGCTTGGTGAAGAGTTTCCGGCGGAAGACCCCCTAATGCTTAGTTAAGATAAAGAAGTAACAGCAGAAGAAAGGAATTTCAGCAGAGTCGCATAATATCAGCTTACCTGAGAGCTTGCGGACCACCCTTTATATAGGGTGGTTTGTTTTGTCATTACTTGGATTGATACAACGCGCACCAGTAGTTAATCGTATGTTTACGGCGTGCGTGGGCCGTATACGGCACTAACCGTGCCCCGAATGTAGAGTTGCCACAATCGTCGGTTGCCGGAACTGTCAGTCCTTGCCAGCATGCGTCGATAATTTTTTCGGCTAGGGCCGAAATTGCTCACCTAGGTTTATTCTGAGGTCAAGAAAGTCGATCTGGTCCGAGGTCGAGGTGTCTAATATTCTCCTTATCAAAAATATTCTAAAAAAAAGTAATGAAAAATGTGAAGTCTTACAAAGGAAGTGCTTGCATGAGCAGCATATGACACTATAAATCATAGATCTATGTATTAAATACTATGTTCATTCCCTTTATACATTTAAAATATTATATGCACAGATTTCTCACCCAAATCAAAAGTTTCATAAAGGCAGATACAAGAGGCCCACCCAGATAGGGCTTTATTTTATCTCAATTGGCTTTTCACACCATGGTCATCCGGTCACCAAGGAAGATGGATGACCAACAACTTAACTTTGGCCGCATGTATTAATCAACTCGATACGAATAAATGATGCAAATCCCATGAAAATGACGCTACTTCATTCAATCCAACTCTCTTCGATCCGAACAACAGCACTACATGTGCACAATTAAACATTATATTTTGATAATAATCATAATATCTTCTTTCCAAAACAATAATTCTCATACATGGTATACATTATTTAAATATAAAAAAAAATATCATATCCCAATTCAGCTATTTTGCTTCTCATAATTAAAAAAATTGATTCTTGGTTTTAATTCTTAACCAAAAATTTGATGTTGTATCAATCAATCATGATCTCATGATCATGGCTTTTACATATCTATAATGCCAAAATCAACAAGTGTTAAAGTATGGTGAGAAGTGTATGATATTGGTCTATAAAGAAAAAAGCTTGGATGCTACCCATGATGTTGCATACAATTTCGTTCGAAATTTATAAATCAATTAAAAAGGAAAGATGCCACACTACCAAAAGAGTAGAAAAGGCAACATGACTATAATTTGAGGCTTTTAAGAACACTAAGCAAATTCTTTATGCAAGGATGCTAATTGAGCTACTTAAAGTCACTTGCTAGTGACTTGGATATGAATCCAGTCATCTAATTTCGACTGGGCGTCCATCCGTTCTAGTTTTCCATTCAAAAAACAAATTCTTTGTAAGCAAACTTAATGGTTGTTTGAATATCATAAGTACCTTATTTGTTTGACAATATGTGTAAGGTTAGAAAATATAACTCAAGGCCTTATTAAGAAAGGCTATGAAAGGGACTAATAAAAGAAGTCAACAAGAAATTCAATTTTGTAATTCTAACAAGTATAGCTTGGTTGGTTGACACATCTCTTTCAGAGCTAGCAATTGGTGGACGTCCAAAATTCAAATCATAGGTATCATCGAAGAAAGAAAAGATAAATATCAATTTTGCAATCCCAAACTTTTTAGTATCATTTATCCTCTTCTTGATAAAACATAATATTGATTAAAGGCTCGGACTGTAGGATGGTTGTTGCTGGTGAGCGCCAGATCCTTGATATTTCTAGGGTGGAGCTAAAGGCAGCTTGGGTTGATGCATATCAAGCCCAGCACATTCTGCGAGCTAGCATAGTCTTGCTCGAAGGTAACTTGACTACGGTGATCAGTTGGATCCAATATGAAATTTTTAATATATTTTCGTAAGTTTGTATGGCATTATAAAAATATATTTTTGTAATTTACAATTAAACTATGAGGTTTTTAATATATTTTCGTAATTTTTATCTTGAACAAGACCCTAGTTTGTTACCAATATTAGGTGCTTACTAATATAAAATCATAATTTTTGGCCCTAATGATATCATCCAATATAAAACTAATACATCAAACATTAGTCAATACAGTGTCAGTATACAAATAAATTTTCAACAACTTTTTCAACAAAAAATATACTTTACATTTTAAATTAAATTTGAAATAATAGATTGAAAATTAATAATTTTAAAATTTATCTGTACTGATTTTATTACATTGGCTGAACTTTGAATATCTAAATTTTATGATATCAGACAAGATTATCTTGGTCCTTCCTAAGATCTTCTGATTCCTGTTAACTATATTTTTTTTTTATTAATACAAACAGCACTTCTTCTTTATGGATGCATACCTTTTTGTTCCTTCTGACGCTATCGCTGTCCAAACCGAGACGTCTACGAGACTACATAAAATAATGGTAGTGTTTTTTATACCGTCTGAGCTAACCTTGAACACATTTCAAGTTGAAATACAAATATTGCTTTCAGACTTGGCTTTTTTTTTATAAAAAAGTTGGCCTTGGGTTCCTCCCGACGGAGGGTCGCCGTCCTTTCCCGCGTCATCTGACAGACAGCGACCTCCGGGTGACGAGATTGACGGCCACGATCCTCCGCCGCTGGCGGGAAAACAGCACTGGCGATAGCCCCTAGATATTTTTTCTCTGGTTTGGAGTGGTGGGGGGGGGGAGAGGAAAACGTGGCATCGGATAAGACCAGTCGATTGACCGGCGAGACAACATACGCCTGACCCACGCGTGGGCCCTGCTCACGGCGCCATCTCCGTTACGTTTCTCGGCGTATGTGCTGTCACTCTGCCCTCCGTTTCACAAAGAATAACACCATTTACCATTCGCTTTAATTCTCTTATTTATTTATTTATTTTAATTATTTTGGGGTCAAAAAGCGAAATTAGATTACCAAGTTTGATGTGCAAAGATAAAATAGGTGATGTAATCAGTGTGGACTGCCGTAAATCACCATAGTCGCACGAAAACCATGACTCCACCATCATTTATGTTATGTTTAAAATATATTAATAATGTATAGTCATTGTATTAATATTTCTTATACTTAATTTATATCGAAGGGATACTATACAGCGGATAAGTTCTTATCATCTCATTTCACATTGACATGGACTTGGAAATAAATATACATTACTTAGTGATACTTACATTATAATTAAAAACATGCATAAGAATTATATATGATCAATTTATCTTTTAAGGAACAACTTTAATATATGTTAAAATTAGTTTAGATCCTGGCCATTTATATTAGCAACACCTGTAATAATCATGTATAAAATATGGGACACATACTTATTTTATTATAAAATACTATAGAGATATGCTTTTCTTTGCTCACGCTCCTTACTGCCCTGGAGGAAAAATCGGTGTTTTGGTATTATTGATTAACAAAACACATATATACTTATACACATTAAGCAGGTGCAGGATGCATCGCGCAAATCGAAAACCCGCTCATGCAGCTCGTAACTCAGCACCAAAAACCGAGGTATTAGCTGTCTGACCACCACCACCAGCCACCACCCTCGAGCTCGGGTTCTTGACAAACCCCGCGCCTCCTCGACGCCCTCCATCCTCTAGCGACCCATTGAACTTGACCTTGAGAAAATTGGGGGGTAGAGGCTCCCACCGTATGAGGCACTACCTGAGCTAAAAGAGAGCTCCAGGTGTCCCGAACTGTCAAAGGACCACCTGAATAGATACCATGAATACATTCTGTTGTTTGTACCCGAGCCCGCTCCACCGCAAATCTCGGAAACAAGCTACGTTCCCCAAAGGTCCGAGCATTCATAGCCAACTAGATTTGGTAAGCAATACAGGTAGCTCCAATAGCCATAGGGCGTTGCTAGGGGCTAGTCGAGCAATGCCGAATAATCTGTAAAAACTGATCCCGCATACCCCAGGCATCCTGTGGAAATTCTGAAAGACGCCAAGATCTCTCGCCCACACGCACTGAAACAACCCATGATCGACTGTCTCGTCGTCCCCACACATCGTACAGTGGAGGGGATCCTCGCCCCACATTTACTCAGCAGCGATCTCGTCGGAAGGTGGTCCTAGACTGCCTTCTATAAAAACAAAGCCAGTCTCGGGTGTAGCCCTAGCTGCTAGACCCAAGCACAATCAGGCCCCGCCTTGTGATCCTATTGTAGGACCCGTGCAACGTCCCCCACCCTAACTCTGGTCCTGCAGGATGAACGCCAAACCTGGACATCCAGTCCCCTGCACCCTGGCACGAGGAGGAACCGCACGCGCTCGGCGAGGGGGTCCCCGAATACCTGCTGCAGCCTGTCCTCATCCCACTCCCCTTGTCCCGGGATGAGAAGGTCACTTACCTGCAGTCCCGAGACTCTGTGCTCACCAAAGTCGGCCATAAGCACAATGGTAGAGCATCCGCCCACGGGTGTCCTGCCACATCGATACTCCTCCCATCCCCAATCAACCATTTGGTATTTGCCCAAGTAGTTGGCAAATACCTCCCTATCTCACGCCACATAAAGGAGACAGACCGTCTGCGTCGGGTCACCTCCGCCAGCCCCATGCGGCCATATTTCGTTGCCGTGACCTGACTCCACAGCCCCTGAGGTTCCAGGATGAACCACATTAGGTGTCGGGCAATGATCGCCTCTCGCCTCACCCAGAGAGATTGCACCCCAAGGCCACTCTCTTGGAGAGGCCGACACACACTCTCCTAGGCCACCAAATGCACGCCACGCCCCCTCCATATGAACCACATAGAAAGCTCCGGAGAAGCCTCTCGATCCTAGACAATACTGTCTGCGGCACCACCGTGTTGGCCATAAGGTATACGGGCATTGAGCTCAGCACTGACCTGACAAACGTCAATCTGCCCATCATGGACAGAGACGACGCCTGCCAGCCCTCCAACTTACCCTAAACCCGCTGTGCCAAGCCAGAGCACTCCGAGACCCGTAACCTCCTATCAATAATAGATACCCCAGATAGCCCCAGGCCCCCTCCTGCTCCGGCATCTCAAGAGTCTCTCGGATCTCTCGTCTGGCACCGCACGACGTGCTTGGATTAAATGTGATAGATGACTTTTGGGAGTTCATCTCTTGACCCAAAACTGTGCAGTACTCTGCTAGTACATCTTTGAGGATCTGTGCATCCCTCGCTCGTGCCCAAGCCACAAGAAGACAATCATCAACAAAAAGTAAGTATGAAATGGGTTGGGCTCCCGAGGCGGGAACATAAGCCACCAGAGTTTGGGTGGCCTTTT
Source organism: Phoenix dactylifera (assembly GCF_009389715.1). Taxonomy (NCBI): domain Eukaryota; kingdom Viridiplantae; phylum Streptophyta; class Magnoliopsida; order Arecales; family Arecaceae; genus Phoenix; species Phoenix dactylifera. The sequence goes on from NC_052406.1 coordinate 330,069, forward strand.
TTGCAGCACATCACTCTGGAGGTTTTCTTTGGGTAAATCAAGCGGATGTTCCTGCTCACTATGCCAGCTTCTTTTTTCTGATTTTATTGGATGTACTCATATGCGTATTGTGTAATAGGCCGGTGTACTTAAAAAAATAAAAAAGCTTCCAATTTAGTTTGTACCAACATCATGTTTAGCAAGATGAGATATATGTATACTTAATATCACATGTATTACTACTTAAAAACATAAAAAAGATTTATAATTAATTTATCTTTTTTTTTCATGGAAGAGTGTCAGCTAAAACCGCCATTTTATTCAACCTATGTGAGATGGATGACACATGCTCATTTGCAAAAGCTGGCGGATAGTTGATGCACACACGTGTCATGTATCACATACGTAACTGATAAAAAAAGGACGTTACGAATACTATACCTTCTTGTCCTCAACTACTCCCATTCTTGGTCAGCCATCTCCGGTCCAAACCCACCTCCTCAGTCCTCAGTCCTCACTGGTTTTTAAAAAAAAAGGAAAGAGAAAAAAACTAGGGGCAATCATGTCCTTTTGGCGTGCCCCCTCACCGTAACCGCGAGCCGTATCGGCTCGGAGCGCAGTGCTCACGAGCTCACATGGACACGCGTCGGCATCCCATTGGTTCTCCCCCCGTCGTCGGGATCCATAGCCGCAAAGCCAAACAAGAAGAAAAGAGAGGGGATAGAAGAGAGAGAAAGCAAGCAAGAAAGCATAGTCACTCTCAACCCCCCTCGGTCTCTCTCTCTCTCTCTCTCTCTTTCTCTCTCTCAATAATTCCCCCCAATTCCCTAAATTCACCCATATCTTTGTTCAAATTCCGCAAAATTTTCCTAAATTCTCTTCTACAATGCTTGATCTCGAGTTCTTGAGTGACCGGTAGGTTTGATTTGCTCAAAATTTTAATCTTTTTGGTTGGAGTTGGTTCAGGGAAGTGGTGGAACTGGGGGGGGGGGGGGAGGGAGTGGTGGGAATGCTGGAGGTTGTTGAGGGGGAGATGAACGGAGGCTACGGGCAAACGCAGCAGAGCTGCGGGGAGAGCAGCGAGGAGGAGCTATCAGTGCTCCCGCGGCACACCAAGGTGGTGGTGACCGGCAACAACCGGACCAAATCCGTGCTCGTCGGGCTCCAGGGGGTCGTCAAGAAGGCCGTCGGCCTCGGCGGATGGCATTGGCTGGTAATTGTTCGACATTGCTGCTGCCCGAAATGGGGCTTCTTTGAAAAATCTTGCGGGCCGCTGGCTCTGGGGTGTGAATTGGATACCGTGTTCCTTTTCTATTCTTTTCTTGAACAAGATTTTCAGAAAAAGAAATTTGGCGTTTTGATGTTTTAGTTCGTTGTCTAGGTTTAATTGGACAATGTGGTTCAATTGGATGGGTTTAGGGTTTGCATTTGAGGCTTTGCAAATTGGGGTTTGTGAAGCTAAAAAGTACTTATTTAAAGCTCGGATCTTGATAAAGATGGTTTGTTCTTTCTTTATATGTTTTCTTGTTTCGATTTTGATATTGCATTGATGATGTATTGATTTTTTTTTTTGATAAGCAATGATGCATTGATTAGTTGCATGCCCTGGATTTCTTGCTAATTTTGGTATTCTGCATCAACTGGTTTGGGTTTTACGGTTCTTTCCTGCATCGATGAATTGAGTAGTAGATCAATTTTTCTTTTAGGGGTTCTGCATGCAAGATTTCTCTTTGCAAGTCTAGATTTTTAGGTTTCTTGATTATAGTATACACCGCCTGAGTTGATTTTTAGGGTTATCTGATCGGGGTAATTTCTTGTCAAAAAGATCTAATCCTGGATTTTAGTTATCAGCTGATAATAAATTAGGCTTCTTTGTGCATGAATTCCTGGCATTATTTGTATGACTGCAGTTGAATTATTTTATGTAATGGTTCGTCTGGATGATCTCTGCTAGATTATTATATTTACATATAATGCATGGCTACTGTTTATGGACTCATAGCTCGTGGGAGAAATTGTTTTCTTCTGGGTTCTTGTTTGTGTTTTCTGGTTGCATGTCCAGTTTTCAGTTAATAGATCTTGGGTTTGAGAGTAATGTATTTGAATTATAAGCTATTCAGTCCATTTGGGGTCTTGATTCATGAATTGTTGCTAAAATAGGATAGTTTGACTGATTTTGTATCTCAAAATTTAAGAAATGACAACTTTATTTGTTTGCATTCGAATCATTCATTACAGCATCAAAATATATTTATGTAAGTTTTAGGATCACTTTGTAGTTATTAGCCGTCATATCAGTTGGAGTTGTGGTGCACTGGAAACTTTCTAGTTATTGTCTTGTATGGTAATTGCTATTTGTTAATTTTTTCCCTTTATGGATTTTAGATCTTGATGAGATCAATTTAGTCTGCATGGATCATTTATATGTCTGTTGTGAATCTTTCTTTCCTTTTGTTTCTCAGACCACTTCTATATGTTTTAGTTGCAAAGTTGGAGGACGCGAAGCTTTAAAATTGATAGCAGCTATTCCTTTTGAATTCTAGCTATTAAAATATTACTTTTAAATTTTAACATGCCTGAAGTTGTATTTTGTTGCATTTGGATGATGTATACATTGTAATTCTCTGGAAGAAATCAAAATTTTCTTGGTCATTAGAGTTTTTGTGTGTAAAAATTTGATTTGACTTGTAGTTGTATTTTGTTGCATATAGATGATGTGCATGTAGAAATTTTCTGTGGGCAAATTGGCCCATCCTTGTTGATGGTTATACTTCTATCTATGGAGCAAAAACCATGTTTGATTTTAACTTGTTTGAAGTTGTATTTTATTGCATGAGGATGGCATAAACGTAGGATTGGCCATTGGGCAATGGTACTTTTCCTTATCAGTGACTATGTTTTTGCAATTATCCAGTAAGGAATCAATTTATCCAACAGTGACATTTGAACTTTCTTGGAGCCACTTCTGTAAGATGATATTTTGATAGTGGTTTTTCCTTTTTAAAATTTGCTGCCACTAAAAGCAGTCCATTGTGAGATGATGTGCAACCTTAAAATTCTACATATATCAGAGGCTTGTGATGGTTTTGTGATTATCATGCTCCACCCCCCCCCCCCCCCCCCCCCCCCCCAAAAAAAAAAAAAAAAAAAAAAACCTTCTCCTGCTGATGCAACAGGAGATTATAATTTGATCCTATGAGTCAATTTTTGACACCTTTTTCTCTTAAAGCCCTATAATTATAACTGTCTACACTTTTAATAACCCCCTGCACTTGATATGAATACTTGGTGAATGAAGATCCATGAACCCAACCTCAAATAATTGGGAATAAAGGCTGGATGGTTATGGTTATGGTTATGGTGCGCGTTTGCTTGGAAATCTTGCTAGAGTTTGGTGGCTGTTTTATTGTGTTCTCTGGCCAGATTGCTAGTTGTAGTTGTTTGCCTATTGGGATTGTCTATGTTATTTCTTTAGTTACGTCATTTTTGTTGGTTCTCTGTTTATTCTTGTGCTGATATGTGATAATTTCTTCTATAAACCCATTTGTTTATCTGATGGATTTGAAATCATTAATTTATCTATGCTGATTCATGAAATTTCAGGTGCTGACTAATGGCATAGAGGTGAAGCTGCAAAGAAATGCACTTAGTGTGATTGAAGCCCCAACTGGTCACGAGGATGATGATGAGACTGAGTGTGAAAATATGCAGTGGAATGTTTCTGATATGGGTGAGCCCTCACTTGTGTACCTTGTTGTCAACTTGTTTATCTTTTTTTTTTCTTTTTCAGAATATAATTTATCAACCATTTTTTTAAAGAGTTGAGCTTGATTATGAATTGTGAACTATTGTTAAAATTGTTTAGTTGGCAAGAACTCATGCTGTTATGTTTCTACTGCTCCAGGAATACTATTTTTGATCCTCTCACTCACCCTTCTTTTAGTTGTCAAGGGTCTTTGGATTTTTGTGTTACATTGGTTTTCCTTTTGTGCCTACTTTCAGCCTTCCGTTTGTCATCAAAATGCTTTCAACGTAATGTAGTGTGTCAATTCTCAAATAAATAAATGCAGCAACATTATGTCTATTGACTCTTTAAGGATCTTTATACATGTCAATTACATGTTGTTATAATACTGTCGCTTATAGGTTAAGTTAGAAAGAAATTTTGCTATAGCTGTTTTATCTAGCATCTTTCGACTTGATTGTAGAAATAGAGGCATGATGTATTCTGGGCTTCTCAAATAATTAAATACAACAATATTATGTCTATTGACTGTGTAAGGTAAGGATCTTTATATCTGTCAATTGCATGTTGTTATAATACTGCTGCGTATAAGTTAGAGGGAGGTTTTGCTATGGTTGTTTTATCTAGCATTTTCTCGACTTGATTTTGGAGATAGATACAAGTGATGTAGGTTCATACGTGAAAAATTAAGTGTTTATAGTAGTTTGGAAACTTGACTGAATTGATGGTAATACTTATATTCCATTATCGACATATTTGTTTAGTTTTTATTTTATTACCTAAATCAGGTATAATTTAGTGGATAAAAGAATGAAGTATAAATGGATTCACACCATTCATCGTAGTCAAGCATGCCTAGTGTGGATATTTCGAAAATTGAATTGCTTTTGCTAGAACACTGGGCTATTCGCTACCAGTAATGGGTGCTAAAGCAAAACCATTTTCGGTGAGGGATATCATGTGGTGCATGGATTTTTTTTTAAAAAAATAGGACATCGTTCTTACCTAGTTTTAATGTGCTTGTTCTTGATCTGTAACCTTCAATTTTTCCTAAAGCATCTTTTCACTGTTTAATTGGCTCACCTGTCAGGCTTCCTCATTTTCATGTCCTTGTGACATCTTTCTTACTATAACTAATTCTTGCAGCCTCCGATGACACACAATCGCAGAAGCCACACAGATCCAGAAGCAGACAGCATAAAGGGTCTTGCAACAAATCCTCGAGCCGCACTCATTCGTGTGATTCACAATCTAAGGGATCTGTTTCATCCTCTAGGGGCACAATGGTATGACTTGTGTTAATGACCATTCAGTGAGCAATGCTAAGGTCTTAAATCCTGCAGGATAGGGTTGTCCCGATATTTGCATGGAATGGGATGCACTGCTGTTCTGCCTCGTTCCCAATACTTGGGTTAGGAAATGTCCCAAGACATGCATGCCGGTCGGGATGGTGGGATAATGGCAGGACAGTCCTATCCCGGCACTCGGGATGTCCTATGAGATGTCCTGCTAGGACAGTCTTTGAACAATGCTATAGAAGTGTGATATGGTGATTCCCTGCACCAGGTGCTGGGAGGTGCCATGGTAGATGGTGTCCTAGATGTCTTTCTGCTGGACACCATTTAGCTTTTTATTTTTTTCTGAGGCATTTATGTGTAGAGCAACATTCACAACTCATTTCAATAAATTATTTGTAGCTTTGTCATGATTTAAATTTTTAAGTGGTTGGTGCAGAAAGTTGACCTGAGCAAGCTAGAAACGACAGCGTTATGGAGATATTGGCGTCACTTCAATCTTGTAAGTACCTCAATTATAATAATTCATTAAATACTTTCCTGCCGTACCAGTACCGGTCGGCGTATCGGTACAGGCTTGGGCCGATACGTACCAATTCCATATCGGTCTTATACCGATCTTGTACTGGTCCGTACCAGTTTTCTAACTATAAACTACTGGTACCGGATTTCATGCCGATCCGGTATCGGTCACAAGCTGGACCGGTACGGCAGATGATGGTTTATAGTAAAATGTACAAGTGACCAATGTCTTTCACACAAGTAGGTATTTTCCCCTTCCCTTGTTTCATGTCTTCTTTTTTACGCTTCTATGCGGACCTCATGCATTATGGCCTGGAACAGGTGGATGCCAGTCCTAACCCCTCCAAGGAGCAGCTAATTGATGCAGTTCAGAGGCATTTCACGTCACAGGTAAGTCTGCAAAATTTCCCCAGTATAGTTCATTTGCCTTTTAGATTTCAAACAGGTATCATGTAAAGCCCACCATGGAGTTTGACTTGGCATTGTGTAAACCCAATTGCTTTTCATCTATCCTGAAGCAATTGGATGAGTTGCAGGTTATCGTCGGGTTTGTGCAGGCTGCAAAGAGGCTCAAAACTGTCTGCAATTGAGCTCGGGAGAAGCCTGCCATGCTAACTGATTGGAAGCAGGCCTATTATTGTCTGTAGCTATATTGTGTAACATATGTATCCTGGGTGTGGTTAGTGGAACAGCTTGGGTAACTGGGTTTTCCATAGCTAGAGGTTACTGTAAGTCCTGTAATGTAGATATATACACTGGCCAAGACCTTGCAGCCATTGTGGCTTTTGACATTGCCAATGATGCATTGCTGACTGACTATTTGGGAAGAAACTGTGTTTCTGTTTTCTTGGTGACATGGGCTTAAAAGCATTGTCAGAGTTGTTTCATTGATTGGATTATGCTGTATCTTATGATGGGTGCTGATCAAGCTAGACTCTGCAAGCCATCTGTGTATGGTCTGGAAAGAGAGTTTAAAAACGATCAGAACTTGTTTAGTCTTACGGGGAGGGCTCTGGTTCATGAATGTTGTGGACTAAGGGCAACAAGTTTTACTCTTCAGATCTAGTGTTACTTGTTTGCCTCGAGTCTCTCTGATGGTGCTGGCTGATGGTATCCCAGGTGAAATTTAGAGATGACTTAGCGAGCAACTTTATGCTTTTTAACTGCAGCACTGCTCTATATCATTAGTTGGCCTTCGGATGTTTCTAGTTCCACCAATCGTTGGCCATGTCTTATATATAACTAAACATTTTTAATAGATCGCTTTAAGCTTCTAAAACTAAGAACTGTGTAAGGTTAAGATGATGAATATTTAATAAAAAAACATTTGGTGTTTGCATGTACTCTTTTGCTTGTTAGACAGCAGGTTCTCCACAGGGGATTGATATGGGTTGTGGTCTTCTGAATATGATGTGTTAATGCATGGTTTGTGAGTTCTTTAGTACAGTGATCTTGGTCATTGCGGTTAATGTATGTTATACTTGTTATTGTCATGCAATTTGCTGGCATTTGTGACTGTATCAAGAGTCAAGAGACGGTCCCAAGTGATGTGTCCTATCGATAGAGCAATTGGCGCAAAAGTGGAAAATTGAATGGAAGATAAGAAAACTGCAGCAGAATTTAAAGATGTTTTCCTGCGGTAGCTCTAAATTTATATCTAGAAAGAAAAAATAAAAAATGTCTGAGTTGCAAGAAATATTCATATGATAACTCGCTTGCATAAAGTTTTTTTGAAGATGAGGATTTTTCTTATGATAAGTCACTCTAAACTCGAAATCAAGGAGACTTTTTTTCTCTCTTTTTGCATTCCATGGGGATTGCGCTCAGTTTTCCTTTGTCTAGTATAGTGCCAAATCACAATATTGGGTTCAAGGGATATATTATGATTTAACCCCTCATTATAGATGATAAGCATCTCATGTAAGCTTACAAAGTTGTTGCCTTATCTAGCACCAGAACTGAGTAATTTTCTAAAGGTAGGGGTCACTAATTAGTACTGAAATTGGCGATCCTGAGAGAAAATGATTCCAATACCATTATGTAGGAATAAATTTATCTCTAAAAGGAAATGACAAAACATGCATAGGAAGAAAATATCACAAAATTGTTGATGCTGCAAGAGACATCCACATGTAAACTCAATGTATAAAATTTTCAGGACATTCAGTTTTGGTTTTGCCTTTCAGTATAGTGCCAAAATACCCAATTTGGGGGTCAAGGGGGATGTTATGGTTTAGAACTTCATCATGGTTGAGATGCATTCTATATGATCCTGTAAAAGAAGTTGCCATATATCAGGAGCATAGTGTAATTTTCCAAAGATAAGGGCTACTAATTACTACTTAAATTGGCTAAGCCGGGACAAAATGATCTTAATTCTATTGCAAGGAAAGTTAAAAGGTGGTGCATAAGGGGCTTTAAATTGCTATTCAGAAAAAGCAATAGAACATGCCCAAGAAGAACATGTTGCAACTAGTTGATTCTGCTAGAAAAATCCACCTAATAACTCAATAATGTGAAGTTTTTTTAAGATGAGGAATGCTACTATGATCCAACTTGTCCAACCCAGAAATCAAGGAGCCATAGTGTCAATATTTATCCCTTTCCACCAGATATGGTCTGAGCTCAGTTTCTCTGCTGGTATAGTGCCAAAACACCCAATACTGGGACTTGTAGTTAGCACTTCATTACAGTAAAGATTTATCTGATGTTAACTTTATGGAAGGTCATTTTTCAGATACAGGGGATATTTACTAGTGTTAAGATAAAATGATCTCAGTGCCCTTGGACTTTGAATAAATAAACAAATAAGTGCATGAGAGGCTCTAAATTTATATGCAGAAGAACAAAACATGCCCCGTTGTCCAACAAGAGCATATTGCAAATAGTTGATGCTAGTAGAAACATTCACATAATAACTCAACTATATGAAGTTGTTTAAGAGGAGGAAAGCTACAATAATCAAATTTTCCTAACCTTGAAATTAAGGAACTGCAGTATCTTGATCAATCCTTTCCTATCCCATGTGGTTTGATTTCAGTTTTCCTTGTTGTCTTTTGTAGTGCAAAAACACCCATTATTAGACTAGGAGATGCATCTCATTGTGATTCCTACAGAAGTTGTCGCTATATCTAGAACCAGAACTTAGGCTAATTTTTCAAAAAATAGAGTTCTTTGATAATTAGTGATCATGAGACAATGTAGTGATGCATTAAACCAAATTAAAAGAAGAAGAAGAAGAAGACTCCATGCATAAGCAATAGTGCACCCAGGAAACGAATTAAATGGATGCCCATAAGTAAAATAGCCCCTGCTCATTAGCAAAGAAAGAGAAGAGGCTCGAAACACTTCATCATGAATACTGAATTACAACTTGCTTTCTGTGGAGCTCCTTCGATAGTCACCATGACAACATTAGCTTCTACGGTAGAAGCCTACATGTCAGGACGTTTAGGTCTTTAAACAAAGGGAAGATTTTTTTTGGTCTCTATGAACCTAGAGTGGACGTGTCCTTGAATCTTGACTATGAGGTAGCTTTATCAAGGTTTAATATAATGGCTGTTATTTTTTTTAAACATATCATGGCTATTGTAATGTTATTAGGGCTAATATATCCGTTTCGGCAATCATGTTGTCATGTGTAATAACAAGAAAAATAATGAGGGTTATAACATGTTGTCTAGTGTTAATTAGTGATATATTATAATGTAAATAATGGTCATTGCTTTATTTATATAATTTCTCTTATAAAATATGATTTCTTTTCAAATTCAAATTCTCTGTATTCATTTTTCTTAAAAAATACAGTATGCTCTCTTCTCCTCCTAATTAAGAAAAACTCCTTTTGGGACATTTGGTATACCGTGATCATCCCAAAATCAAGGGTGATATGGGTGGAAATAATGAGATCGCCGGGTTTAGTTATACCATGATGATGCTACATGGCAGCGATTACAAATCACTGCTCAACCAGTGATAGAAAATCTACTCTTAAGGTCGAGTATCCAAGATCACACTAGGGTAGCAATCTTAGGATGAAATTTAAAGACAAACATGCCCCTCAATCCATAAAAAAAAATAGTATATCAGGATACCTAATATATTATATCAATAATATATATTAATTATATCAATATTACATATATTATTTTTATGATATATATTATATTCTAATATATTATTATTATCATATTATTTTTTATTATAGTTTTAAATTATAATAGAAACATATCATTGTACTTTATATGAAATTATTTAATATATTACTTTTATTTGCCTTATTTTTCTAATCAAAGTAAATATCAGTATTAAAATAATAATATATTAGTATAACTAAAAATATTAATTCTATAATAATAATTAATATATTTATATAGAATTAATGTATTTATAAATATATTAATAATTTATTATAATATATTTTATATGATTAAAATATATTTTATGGAATATATCAAAGGTAGTTTTCGTATTGTATGGTCAGTGATCTTGGATGCCCATGGAATACCAAACAAGTTGCTCATGGATATTCGAAAATTTTAATCATTAGAATATAGTATACCGAATCTGATAATCTTATATCATTCGGGATCAGATTAACTCGGAGTAAGGATCACCATGGTGATCCCATTTGGGTCACCAAATGTCATCTTTAGGGTCTGTTTGGATATTCCTGTAGGAATTGGAATTGTTGGCTTGCCCAGCTTGCATCTTCTAAGAGCTTGTCCAAGTCCTATCTTAAGTCCTAGCTTGCGGTCTTTTTGGTCTATAAGAAGAAAAGAAAGATCCATGAAGATCCCTTTTTTCTTTTCTACAGGATTTGGGTTAGAGGTGGGGTTGACAAGAACCATGCTCAAATTAGTGGTCCAATTCATGAATTTAGCAGAAAATTTAGCTTAATACTGCTGGATTAGCCAAATAGGCCTTTGGAAAGATACTAAGTAGGCGAATATCCTATTATAGTGCATGAATGGGAGGCGTGAATAAAGTACACATATGGAAAGAATAGGAAGATAGAGAGAATAGAGCAAATGAAGATGAGGCGTGCTTAGCTCTTGGGACATACTAGTAGAAATAAGCCCTCCTCTATAGTTCTGCCCTCTTTTTCTTTTATTTTTTTTTGTTAAAGCGGATATATTATACATGGCGGATACGGATACACCCAAAAGAGTCAAAAGATAACAATTTTCGGAGCACTCCAGATAAGTCCTCCTCCACCAGCCATAAGGTTTTTTCAGAATGGTTAGCCACATAGGGCTCGTTTGGTTCACGGGAAGTATTTTTCCTCCTAGGAATATGATTCCTGGAAAGCAGATTCCTAGGAAGAGGATGCATAGGAAAGTACTTTTGGCATGTTTGGTTGACCATAGGAAAGTGACAAATTTTCAAAGTGCTTATGTTTGGTTGACCATCCACTTTCTTGGGAAAGTTATGTATAATTCCTATTATATCCTTAATAAAAATTAGGTTTTTAATGCTTCTTTAATGCTGAAGGGTCTTTTCAGGAAAAAAATAAAAATGGAGTGATTCCCGCCTCATGGAAAAGTAACTTTCCCATGAAATGTGGAAATCATATTTCCATAGAAATACAACTTTTCCGTCTCTCCTTTGAAAACTCTAACCAAATAAGAGGTATCTCATTACTTTTCCGTTGACCACACTTTCCCCCTTCTTTTCCTGCGAACCAAACGAGCCCATAAGAGGTTATTTAATACGCAGCCCTGTTGGCCTCACGATACACATACTTGGCCTAAACGACCATCCCCCGACATACCATAACCTGAATGTCCCTAAGAAGCGGGTGGCTGTCGCCTGCACCACCCACACTCCGTTGGATCCAATCGATGACTGTTGTGGAGTCACCCACTAGTACTATAGCACATGCAGACAAAAACCATCGGGCATAACTCAAACCCGACCAAGTTGTTCTCAGCTCCGCTCTCGGAACCGAAATGTCGAAGATTTGGCGGCCCCCGCCGCAATAACCCTGGAGTCCGGACCTCTGATGATGAAACCCGCCCCTCTACTGCTCTCGCCATCCAGTACACACCCATCAAAATTTACCTCGAGGAAGCTTGAGGGTGGGGGCTCTTAGGTGAAGAACATCGTGCGGAGCGCTTCATGAGCAGAGGAGGAGCTCCAAGTGTCCCGAGCTATCAAGGGTCCATCCAACAAGTATGATTGAATAATCTCAGCTGCCTGACTCCAAGCTCGCTCAACCACAAGTCGAGGAGGAAACCAGCTCTCATCGAACGTCCAGGTATTCCTGGACAGCCAGGTTTGATACGCCACATAAGTCACCACGGTAGCCGTCTGCCTGAAGTGTGGTGATGCCGCCCACTGCCTGATCATTTGCAGAAAGGACGTCAAGTCGCGCCAGCTACCGAGAGGGACTTTAGCAATCTCCCAAATCCTCTTGGCACGGTGGCATTGGAACAGTGCATGGTCCACTGACTCATCCGCCTGACATGCCCTTACTCCACAGAACTAGTCTCATCAGTAGCCTGCCCCAGGCCACCTTTTAAAGAAACAATGCTGCTCTCGGATGCAAACCAAACCGTCGGACCCAGCCGCAGTCGACCCCTGTGTCCGGCACACTTTGGATGAGGTCGAGAATATCGCCAACCTGGACTCTAGATCTGCATGTCGTGCTCCATACATGCGCATCAGGGCCGAAAAATACTAGAACTGGTACTGACTGGATCCTCTCTGCAAGTTGATCACCAAATAACTGGGCTAAGCGGGTAGTATCCCAGCCCGCCCCATCGGGCCTCAGGAGGTCACACACTCTCAGCTCTCTCGGGACGTCGATGCTCACCATAGTCGTCTACCGCCCTACTGAAAGTAAGTCCACCCCAGGAGTCTGCCACCGCATCCACGCTCTATCCGTCGCCTATCGGCCACCTGCAATGAGACAAAATCAAGGGCACATTCCTGTCGATCTCCTGCCATAAGGAGGAGCAGTGCCGACTCTTGGCATGAGTCTCGCCAATCCGAGCCGGACCATATCGCGACGCCATCACCTGACTCCAAAAACACTGGGGCTCCAGGATGAATCTGGCCACGTGCCGGGCGATCAAAGCCTCTCTCCTCGTCAAGAGAGACTACACCTCTAGCCCGCCAGCTCGAGTCGGAAGACAAATCGACTCCCAATCTATGAGGTGCATCCCATGGCCCCCGCCGAGAGACCCCTAGCTGAATCCCCAGAAAAGCCGCTCGATCCTTGCCAGCACCATTTTCGGGATAATAGTGTGAGACATGAGGTAAACCGACATGGAAGATAGGACCGATCTAACCAAGGTGACTCTACCCATCATGAAAAGTGAAGCCGCTTCCAGCCCTCTAGCCTCTCCTTGACATGCTGCACCACCTCCATGCACTCAGATACGCGCAGTCTCCTCTCGGACATAGGAACACCTAGATAGCCCCAGGGCCCCTCCTGCTCTCTCATCGCCTAGAGTGCTTAGATCTCCTGTTGAACCCGCAACTCTGTACTGGGGCTGAAGTAGATGGCGGACTTGTGGACGTTCACCCGCTGCCCAGATGCCTCGCAATAATCCTCCAGGACCTACTTCAACACTCGCGCATCCTTCTTGAAGTTGCAGCGCAACCCTCTCGAAGCGCCCCGTCCCTATTGGATGCATAGGATTGGGAAATTGGAAGTGACTGACCAAGGATGAGAGGGAGAGAGTGGATGACTATTATTATTTATTGAGGCCACATGGTAAGCTTATCTAATTTGAAAAATCAGAGGCAATTGAAACATATGGGATGAGGAGGCTCCAACGCCAAAAAGTTGGCATCTTAGATTCTGAATGCTAAAACCATGACAGTTTGAATATCCAGCTGCTGAACATCTTTGCAATTTGAAACCTACATCAGGTGCTAAACTATCCAAATTGGAAACTTGGGATACCCAACTTTTGGCATCTAAATACTTAAATGTTGTTAGACCATTCCATGAGATCAAGGATGGTCTCAAGGGTGCCAAAATTTGAAATTTGATTTGAATGCTATATCAATGATGTTGGATTGTTTAGATGCTAAGAACTTAGGATTAGAGCTAAATGAGTCGGAGAATTAGGACTCCACATTTTGAGCCTTTGAGTGCCAAAAATATTTGACATCGAAGGGTTCGGATGCCAAGACCCCGGCAACCAAGGATTTGGAAACTAAAAACACTGGAATTCGAACATCTGCAGTGTAAAAAGGAGGCGATATGTAGAGTGCATGACTAGGGTTTTATGGATGTAGAAATCTCGTATTTAGGGGCATATCATTAAATGACATCAAATTGGATCTAACAGTAAGGGAGGTGTCATTAGGGTTTGTAGCCTACTAATCAAGCATTGGATGGTGAGATTACTTGCGATCATTTGATGCTTTGAGATATGTGCTAGACTTGAGTTGCAATAGAAATGTTTGGGAGCAAGCTAGATTATCAACAAAGTTTTACTGTATAACTTTTTGGAGGTATAGTCGTAAACAATGAAAGCAACATTAAGTTCGCCTTCTTCGTTGCACAATATTCGAAAAAGATTCTAGATTTTTTTGGAAGAATTATGAGTCTGTTTCATTTTTTCTTCATCATTTTTTTTCCCGACTTTATTAGCAGTATTTATGGATGATTAGCATAAGTCGCTGTTGTATAAAAAAGAGAAAAAAAAAGGAAGTAGCAAAATTGAAGTATGAGTCTGGTTGTTGGCGTTGGTTATTGGCCGTTCGAGAAGAATTTGAAAAAATAGAAATTCTATTCTCCAGTTATCCCAGCTTGCAATCTTCTCCATTTCGGTCCAATGCCGCCTCCGACCCCTCACGGCCGCGCCTTCGCCACCCTCCTCTCCAACCGTCCCAAGAAGAAGCCCTCCCCTCGTCCAAACCCTTTCAAAGCCCTCAATCCCCGCTCCAAAACCCCACCCAAACCCGACCCCAAACCCCCGGAACCTGTCTACATGCGCTCCACCATCCATAGGATCTCCTCCATCCTACGCTACTCCCCGTGGGAGGACGCCCAGGCCGAGCTCCGGCACCTCGCCGTCCGCTGGGACTCCTTCACCGTCAACCGCGTCCTCAAGACCCACCCCCCATTGGAAAAGGCCTGGCTCTTCTTCAACTGGGCCGCTCGGCTCCCGGGCTTCAAGCACGACCACTTCACATACACCACCATGCTTGACATCTTCGGCGAGGCCGGGCGGATGTCGTCGATGTGGCATGTGTTCGATGAAATGCAGGAGAAGGGAATTGCGATCGATGCGGCTACTTACACCTCTTTGATGCATTGGTTGTCGAAAGATGGCAACTTGGAGGGCGCGGTGCAGGCGTGGGACGAGATGATGCGGCAGGGGTGCCGCCCGACCGTCGTCTCCTACACGGCGCTCATGAAGATCCTGTTTGATCATGACAGGCCCAAGGAGGCTGCTGCAGTCTACAGGGAGATTCTCGAGGTCGGGCTGACGCCGAATTGCCACACGTACACGGTTCTGATGGAGTATCTCGCCGGAGCTGGTGAGTCGTTCAGTTTATTCTTTGAAAGTTGATGATTGTAGTTTTTTGCGAAAGTTTTTTTTCCCCCCGAGTTATGTGTTGTGTTACACTTTTGCTGAATACCTTCTTTTTTTTTTTTTTTGATTTTTCAAGATCTCCAAATATGATAGCCAAATGATCCTATTGGAAGAATATATTCTTGTTTGAGAATTCATTTCATAATTTTGAGCTTCTTTTTTATGACTGACTCTCGTTTGAGAATTCATTTTCATCTGGGCTTTAGATGAGAATTGGCCGTGTATTAAGTGTGAGGGATGACTCTATCGGGGAGGTGTACGAATTGCTCCAGTTTGACTCAGGCAATGATGGAATGGCGGTGGCCATCTCCACTGAAGCACAAAAGATTAACGTTGAGGATAGAGTTTTTCTTTCTTTTTTGGCGTGGTGCGCGGGAGCGGGGTGTGGTGTGGTGGTTTGAAACGTTATCCTCTTATTTTATTAGAAGATATTGGGACAATATTAAATTTGTAATATTTTTAGATTTAGGTTTTAGTGGTGTGAGGTAGTTATCTGTAATTTAACTTGGTTGGATTGGGTACCATGGGTGTATGTTTGTAGGTAGTTACTTGAGGTGTGTTATTTTGTAAGTGTGATTATCAATAGTTATTGCTGGAAACTATATATGTTAATGATAGTGGCTATGCTATGGATAGCAGAGATAAAAAAATTCGAGAGTTTATCAGCTTCTTTTAGAAGATATCTATGAGGTTGCTTCCTCTTCTAGTAGGTTGGATTCTGTTTATGTTTGAAGTCAACTAGATTCCTTCCTTTTATATTGCATGGGAAAGGCATATAATAAAATGTTTCTCTGGACAACTGCAATGAAAATCTTAGGAAGCACGGGTTGTGAAAGGCGCTAGGGTCAATGTCAAGGGCTAGAAAGTGAAGGGGAAGACCTAAGCTAATATGGATGGAAGCTATCAAAAATTTCTTAGAAAGAATGTAACATCTAAGGTTGTGTTATGAATCCACCGTATTTGGGTGGATGACCACTTAACCTTCACCTCTTGAGTTTTCCCACCTCTTGGGTTTTCTATCTTTTGTAACTCCTAGATGTGTCCCTTATCCCTTGGGTATGTCTCTATTCATCCACCTTTTCATCTTTTCTTGTCCTTTAATTGTCTTGTGATTATGACTATTATATCTCCTCATTATCACCATTATATCTCCTCATTATAACCCTAGGCCTATAAAAAGGTACCTTGAGGAGGATGAAAGGAACACAAGTGAAAAAAGAAAGAAAGGCATAAAAAGGAATGAGAAATACTATTAGTTCCTGAAGAACTAATTTTCTACAATTTCTGTATCTTGTTTATTTTCTTGTCTCCAATCTCTTTACCCTTTATTTTACAACACGTTATCAGCACGAAGGCTCTACCAATTGTGGAAGTACGTGGTGTTCCTTTTACAAGAGATTTTTTTTGTGCCATTCTCCAATCTCTATAAGTTTCTTTCTCAAATTAGTATTCTCAATATCTAATTTGTGTTTTGCATGATTGACATGGAATGGTCATATTGTTCTTTTGCAATGTGTATCATGCCTTTATTCTTGAAGAAAGTATAGAACAATATTATTGTTTATATGAATATTACATGATACAAATCCTATGATTCTTGTTTGTAGAGAATGTCGAATCTTACCAAACTTGAATTCGTTGCTCTTGATATTTCTGGCAAGAATTACTTATCTTGGATCCTTGATGCTGAGATCCATCTTGATGCAATAAACCTTGGAAATACTATAAAGGAAGAAAATCAAGCGTCCCTGCGGGATCGTGCTAAAGCAATGATTTTCCTTCGGCACCATCTTCATGAGGAATTGAAAACTGAGTATCTAATGGTAAAAGATCCCCTCATTTTGTAGAATAGTTTAAAGGAGAGATATGAGCACCAGAAGTGCGTAATCCTCCCAAAAGCTCGATATGATTGGATGCACCTGAGGTTGCAAGATTTTAAGAGTGTTAGTGAATATAATTCTGCACTCTTTAAAATCAGCTCACTTTTGAAATTATGTGGTGGGAAAGTCACCGATGAGGATATGTTAGAGAAGATATTTACTACTTTTCATGCCTCAAATGTGCTCCTGCAGCAGCAATATCGAGAGAGAAAGTTCACAAAATATTCTGAACTTATATCTTGTCTTCTAGTGGCTGAGCAAAATAATGAGCTTTTATTAAAAAATCACCAATCTCGTCCCACTAGTTCCATACCATTCCTTGAAGCGAATGGCACATCATTCCCTGAAGCGAATGATAAATCATTCCAAAAGAATCGTGGATATGAGAGAGGACGTGGTAGAAAAAATTATCATGGTGGCACCCGAAGTGAAATCACCAAAAGAAGAATTAACAAGCGGGATGCACCGTACCACCAGAAGTGGAATAACCAGAAGTGGAATAACTCAGATAAAAGAGAAGGCTCCCAGAATAAAAAGAAATATGAAGATGTGTGTTATAGATGTGGTATGAATGGACATTGGTCGCGTACCTGTTGTACGCCTAAGCATTTGGCAGACCTCTACCAAGCTTCTTTGAAAGAAAAAGAAAAAGGAATTGAAACAAATTTTGCTGAACCATCAACACATTTCAAAAACTCTAATGGGGTTGATATTACTCATCTTGATGTTTCTGATTTCTTTGAAGATCCTAGTGGTAGAATTGATCATTTGATTGGTGGTGGAAGTGTTTCCTTTAATTAGTGCATTTTTCTTTATCATGTTGTAAGACTTTATGTTATATTTTGAGTAATAAAGTTTTACATATGTTTTGCATCTTTGTAGAGGCATGGGTCTTACTGATGAATTGAATGGTGATGATGTTTGTCTAGTAGACAGTGCTGCAACTCACACAATTCTTACAAATAAGAAGTATTTTCAATGCTTAAAATTAAGCAATGCCAATGTCAATACCATATCGGGTTCATCGAATTTAATTAAAAGATCCGGAAGAGCATATATCATGTTGCCAAAGGGCACAACATTTTGTATTGACAATGCTCTATTTTCTTCAAAGTCTAGAAGAAATTTATTGAGTTTTAAAGATATACGTCGTAATGCTTATCATATTGAAACCATCGATGAAGGCAACAAAGAGCTTCTTCTTATTACTCAAATGAATTCGGGTCAGAAGCTCGTTTTAGAAAAGTTGCCTGCTTTCTCATCTGGGTTGTCTTATACATTGATGAGAATGATTGAATCAAATGTTGTGATGCACCAAAAGTGCACTAATCCAAAGATATTTACGATTTGGCATGATCGCCTTGGACATCCAGGTTCTATAATGATGAGGAGAATTATTGAGAATTCATTTAGGCATCCATTAAAGAACCAAAAGATTCTTTTACCAAGTGATTATCCATGCTCTGCTTGTTCTCAAGGTAAATTGATTGTTAGGCCATCCCCCTCAAAACTTGTTGTTGAATCTCCTTTATTTTTACAAAGAATTCATGAAGATATTTGTGGGCCTATACATCCATCATGCGGACCATTAGATATTTCATGGTTTTGATCGATGCATCAACTAGATGGTCACATGTTTGTCTTCTTTCTACTAGAAATGTTGCATTTGCTAGACTTCTTGCTCAAATAATCAGATTGAGAGCACAATTCCCTGATTATCCAATTAAGACAATCCAATTAGATAATGTAGGTGAATTTACACCTCAAGCTTTCAATAGCTATTGCATGTCAATTGGAATTGATATTGAACATCCTGTTGCTCATACACATACTCCAAATGGTTTAGCTGAATCATTTATCAAAAGACTTCAGTTGATTGCTAGACCTTTGCTTATGAAATCAAAATTACCTGTTTCTGCTTGGGGATATGCTATATTGCATGCAGCATCATTAGTTCGGGTTAGACCATCTGCTTATCATAAATATTCTCCCTCGCAACTTGCATTTGGTCAACTACCAAATATTGCTCATCTTCGCACTTTTGGTTGTGCTGTGTATGTTCCAATTGCACCCCCACAACGCACTAAGATGGGTCCTCAACGTAGACTTGGTATATATATTGGTTTTGATTCTCCATCTATCATTAGATACCTTGAGCCCCTTACAGGAGATTTGTTTAAGGCACGTTTTGAGTATTGTCATTTTAATGAAACAATCTTCCCATCTTTAGGGGGAGAAAAGTCGGTGCCTAAAGCACGACGTGAAATCACTTGGAATAATTTACCCTTATCTCAATTTGATCCTCATACAAATCAATATGAACTGGAAGTTCAGAGTATTATACACTTGCAAAGTGTTGCAAATCAATTACCGGATGTATTTACTGACACCAGAAGTGTAGTAAAATCTCATATTCCAGCTGTTAATGCTCCAGCAAGGATTGAGATCCCAGAAAGACAACTTGCAAATAAAGCAGCGAATGAGTCTGAGGCACTTCGGAAGCGATGAAGACCTATTGGGTCGAAAGATAAGAATCTCCGAAAGAGAAAAGTACAAAGAAAAGAAACTAGCACTTCTGAAGAGGCCATACCCACAAAACAGACCATAAAAGTTGGTGCTCCTGAAGAGACCATAACTCCCATTCTAAAATCTCCAGAAATATAACCTCCTGAAGAGGAACCTTCTGAAGAGTTATCCCCTGAAGAGGAAGATATACTTGAAAATAATGAGGTCTCAATACATTATGTAAGCACAGGAGAAATATGGGATAGAAATAAAACCGTTGTCGACAACATATTTTCATTTAAAGTGGCTCTTGACATTACCAGAAGTAATGTTAGCATTACCAATGGTAATGAGTAAAGTGAGCCAAAGACCATCGAAG
Source organism: Phoenix dactylifera (assembly GCF_009389715.1). NCBI lineage: Eukaryota > Viridiplantae > Streptophyta > Magnoliopsida > Arecales > Arecaceae > Phoenix > Phoenix dactylifera. The sequence continues at coordinate 349,934 of NC_052406.1, forward strand.
AATGCCGACGTAGAAATGATTGGCCAAAATGGAAAGAAGCTATTGAGGCTGAATTAAACTCATTAGCAAAAAGAAAAGTTTTTGGACCTATAGTCTAAACTCCTAAAGGTGTAATGCCCGTTGGATATAAGTTGGTATTTGTACGGAAGCGCAATGAAAATAATGAAATTGTGCGATATAAAACACGACTTGTTGCACAAGGTTCCTGCAGAAACCTGGGGTTGATTATGAAGAAACTTATTCCCCCGTTATGGATGCAATTACATTCAGATTTTTGATTAGCTTGGTAGTTATAGAAAAATTAGATATGCGGCTGATGGATGTGGTCACTGCATATTTATATGGATCATTGGATCATGATATATACATGAAAATCCCTGAAGGATATAAAATGCCTGAAGCATGTAATTCAAGTACATCCCGAAGCATGTATTCTATCAAGCTTCAAAGATCGTTATATGGGTTGAAGCAATCCGGGCACATGTGGTATAATCGCCTCAACGAATATTTATTGAAGGAGGGATTTGAGAATAATCCTATATGCCCATGTGTTTTCATTAAGAAGTTAGAATCCGGATTTGCTATTGTTGCGGTTTATGTTGATGATCTTAATCTTGTTGGAACTCCTGAAGAGCTCACAAGAACCGCCACTTATTTGAAAAATGAGTTTGAAATGAAAGATCTTGGAAAAATAAAATTTTGTCTCGGTCTACAACTCGAGCATTTTCCAAATGGAATCTTTGTTCATCAGTCAATATATACAGAAAAAGTCCTGAAGCACTTTTATATGGATAAAGCTCATCCTTTGAATACTCCAATGGTTGTTCGATCACTTGATGTGAAGAAAGACCCATTTCGTCCTTCTGAAGAGGATGAAGAAATTCTTGATCCTGAAGTACCATATTTGAGTGCTATTGGTGCACTAATGTATCTTGCAAATTGCACTCGACCTGATATAGCCTTTGCAGTCAACTTATTGGCAAGATTCAGTTCTACTCCAACTCGAAGACATTGGAATGGGATCAAGCATATACTTCGTTACCTCCGTGGAACAACTAATATGGGATTGTTTTATCCTAATGGATCAAACTCACAATTGATTGGATATGCAGATGCTGGCTATCTATCTGATCCACACAGGGGTCGATCTCAAACAGGATATTTGTTTACTTGTGGAGGTACTGCTATATCATGAAAATCTGTGAAGCAAACATTATCTGCTACTTTTTCGAATCACTCGAAAATTATTGCTATCCATGAGACAAGTCGGGGATGTATTTGGCTGAGATCAGTAATTTAGCATATTCGAGAAAAGTGTGGTCTATCCACAATCAATGATAGCCCAACAGTTTTGTATGAAGATAATGCTGCTTGCATCACCCAGATTAGAGGAGGCTATATTAAAAGTGATAGAATGAAGCATATTTCACCTAAGTTCTTTTATACTCATGAACTTCAGGAGAAAGGTGATATTGACTACGGTCAAGTGAACAATTGGCAGATTTATTCACCAAGGCATTGCCAACTGCAACATTTAAGAAGATTGTGCATAACATTGGAATGCGACAACTTAAAGACATTTGATCATGCACTTTTCAGGGGGAGTCAAGGACTTGAAGTTTTGTACTGGTTGTACTCTTTTTCCTTCGCTAAGGTTTTGTCCCACTGGGTTTACTTTTGCAAGGTTTTAATGAGGCAATCCTAAAGCACTTGATGGTACACAAGAATACTGCACTCTTTTTCCTTCGCCATTGGTTTTTTCCCACTGGATTTTTCCTTGGCAAGGTTTTAACGAGGCATGTTCTTTGTGTGTGGTCATCCAAGGGGGAGTGTTATGAATCCACCGTATGTGGGTGGATGACCACTTAAACTTCACCTCTTGAGTTTTCCCACCTCTTGGGTTTTCCATCTTTTGTAACTCCTAGGTGTGCCCCTTATCCCTTGGGTATGTCTACATTCATCCACCTTTTCACCTTCTCTTGTCCTTTAATTGTCTTGTGATTATGACTATTATATCTCCTCATTATCACTATTATATCTCCTCATTATAACCCTAGGCCTATAAAAAGATACCTTGAGGAGGATGAAAGGAACACAAGTGGAAAAAGAAAGAAAGGCATAAAAAGGAATGAGAAATACTATTAGTTCCTGAAGAACTAATTTTCTACAATTTCTGTATCTTGTTTATTTTCTTGTCTCCAATCTCTTTATCCTTTTATTTTACAACAGGCTGCGTATTGAGGAATAATAATCCTATATCAAATGGGTTAAGGACTCTTGTGGTGCTTTATACTCTTAGGCCCATCCATCTAAATATTCGGTTTTTAGATAGGATCTTAACATGGTATTTGAGCCCATTGATCTTTCTTCCTTGCCAAAACTTCCACGCTCCCACTTACTAATCAACACGTCACCCCTTGTTCTAGATTCCAGGTTCTATCCATCGGGCTCTACATGTGAGAGGGGGTGTTAAGGAATAATAGTCCCACTTTGGATAAGTCAAGGACTCTTGTGGTGTTTATATACTTTTGGATCCATCCATCAAAATGCCTGAATTTTTAGATAGGATCTTAACAAGAATGATTAGTGAATTAGTTGACCACAAATAGTTAGGACCAAGATCTATTGTGCCGGAACCGGAGCTCGGACCGGTTGTCCGGCGGCAAGGTCGATACGCCTCCGTACCATTGCCGGGCCCATACTGACAGTAGAGGAGGCGGGGGAGGAAGAATGGGAGAGAGAAAAAGAGAGAGAAGGGGGAGAGAGGGAGTGGAGGCCGACAGAGGGCTGTTAGAGGCTGGCGATTCGTGCGGAGGAGGCGGACGAGGGGCTCTGCCTCCTCTGTGCGGCTCGCTAGCCTCCGCGACCCTCTCTCTCTTCCTTCCTCTACCTCTCCCTCCCTCCCCCGCACACTCTCTCTCTTTTTCTCTCTTTCCTTCTCCTTCTCTCCCTCCGTCGATGGATTTTCATTTCGGTTGTCGGAACCGTCTCAGTCCGTTGTCGGTACAGCTCGGTACTCCTCAAACTGCTCGGTTCGAGACGGTTCTGCCGACTATAGTTAGGTCAAGGCTTGATGGTTATGGTTATGGCATGAGGGATGATGTAGAAAATAATTTTGTGGGATAAATTATGCTGTCTTTTGGATGCAAATGAAGCTATTTTGTTTTATTTTGAGGTCCAAAGAATCTTTGGTGTCCTTTTTTCCTTTTTGTTAGCATGTTATGCTAACAAGCAACACTCCACCATTACCTAAAAATTGAAGGGAATGAGAGTCGTGCCTTAGAATCAAAGGAGAGGAACTCAAGAACCCACTTAATCAAAGGTCTAATCATGAACATTGGCTCTTTTATATTAGACGACTACTGCTTATTGGGATCATTATTCTATAAATATCATAATTATATGTTGTAGTTGGATGGAGAAAAGCTCGGTTTTGAATAGGGAGTTGTATTAGGGTGTAGGATGAAAGATATTATTATCTTTTGTTTATAAAAGTAGGAACATAAAATGAATTTTCAGATTTCTGCTTTTAATGATGATTGAGTGAACTCCTTGTGTTCTTTGCTCACAAATGTTCCGAATCCTCCAATCTATATTTATTCTCCTTTCCCTCCAAATAAGAGGAAGAGAAAAAATAATTAAAAGGAAAACATTTATATGATAACTCCAAATCTAATCTTTCACGTTGATTACATCCTTTATATGGATGGTGTCAAGGCGTGTGATAAAATGAATTTCAATATGATGCTAGGACTTGTTGAATGGTATGAACCTAAAAAAGACTCTGCTTAGGACTTGTTAAGACCATTCTTACTGTAAAGAAGGTGGTTCTTTTTGTTTTTTGTGATTTTAGAGAAGCTCGTGTCGTTTATGTCCCTTATTGAAAGAGTAAAATCTTTCATTTGCCTTCATGGGTACAGGCATCTTGGGGTTGTTGCATATTCCATTTGTCCTAATTGTTTTCTTATTTTCGTTCTTGCTCCAATAGATCTTGCATTGATTCTTGTTTCAATTTCATTTCATCACAACCCAAGTGATCCATGAACTAGTTATGCCTCTGCAATCTTTTTGGATCCCTCCTGTAATCATGTCGAGCTTCATGCTTTATTCTTCTGGTAGTTTACATAATCCAGTTGGAATGAGTGGGAACTACTGTTCTATGATCTGTTTTATGTTTCAAGTAAGTCATGAGAATGGCTTGAACCTCTTGGGACATGGGATGCTCAAGACAACATTTATCCTCATGACATAAAATTCTTATTTTCCCAACTGAGCGTCGGATAAGGAATCTATCTGACTCTGTATTAGTTTATATTGGATACTGATCTTAAACATATCATGTTACTTCCATGGTTATCATCCTTTTAGAATATTCTGTTGGACTCAATTTGCTCCCTGTCTAGCAGTTTTGGTTGATTCAGTTTATTCTGTTGTCATTTTCCAAGGGTAGTTGTGGAAATGTTTCTAGTCTGCTTAAAGGGTCTATATTTTACTACGCAAGATGTTTACAGTTGTTTATATCAATCAACTTCAGGTAAATTTGAAGCTGCTCTTGAAGTCATGAGCAAAATGCAAGAAGCAGGAGTTCAACCAGACAAAGCTGCATGCAATATTCTTGTCCAGAAATGTTCTAAAGCTGGAGAGACATCGGCTATGACTCAAATTCTCAAGTATATGAAGGAGCACTCAATTGTTCTCCGTCGTGCAGTATTTTTGGAAGCACTAGAAGCTTTAAAAATTAACTGTGAGAGTGATCATCTCCTCCAAGAAGTAAACCCTCATCTATCTTTTGAAGGTATTGAAGATGATTTAGACTCTGAACCGAGTGTTACTGATACTGCATCTCTTATAGATAGGGGCATTATTCTTAATCTTTTGGAAAGACAGAATTTGATTGCCATAGAACTTGTACTCAGTGAGATGACTAATAAGGATATCAAAATGGATTCTGAACTGATATCTGCTATTGTGCAATCCAGCTGTGCAAATTGTAGGCCATCATGTGCAGTAATGGCATTTAATTACTGTTTAAAAATGAGGAAAAATCTTGATAGAACTGCATACACCTCCCTGCTTGGTCTCTTCATCAGAATCAATGCATTTGAGAAAGTTTTGGAGATTGTTGAAGAAATGATTAAATCTGATACTAGCTTTGGGACATATCTTGTTTCTCTCTTGATATATAAGCTTGGTTGTGCTGGACTTCCTGCTTCTGCTACAAAGATTTTTTATTTATTACCCATGGACCAGAATGTTGTGACGTTTACAGCTCTAATGGATGCTTATTTTCAAGCTGATGAAGTTGATAAAAGTCTTGAGCTCTTTTCAGAAATGAAAAGGAAAGGTATTCCTATTTCATTTGGCACATACAATGTTCTAATAGTTGGTCTAGAAAGGGCTGGCAGAAGAAGTGATGCAGAAGTTTACAGGAAAGAGAAGAGGAGATTTCAGTGGCATGAATATTCTCGAGAGGGAGTTTCAACAGAAGAGAGCTTGTGTAACTGTCTTTTTGGTGCAGATTGAGGCTAGCAGACTCTGCAGCATAAAATATTGTCGTTCTAAGCTGAAGTTTTCTGATCCCCTTTCTAAAGGTGGTTTCATGGTTGAAATCTTCAAACATTTTGTGCTTTGATTATGGGGTTTGTTAAAAGCAATTTTTGAAATGCCTAAAAAAACTTGAAAAGGTTGGATAGAATGATGTGAGGATTTTCTACATCATTTGTCTTTTATCCAGAATCATAACTGGTCTAGAAATGGCAGAGGGGACTTGTGAACCAAATCAAAGAGGAGAGAAGAAGAGAGGGCAATTGTGATCTGTTGACAAGATAAAGGAGTTCTGTAACCATGTTTTTGGTGGAATTGAGGCTTGCAAACCATTCGTTTTATCAACAGAATAGTGAAGTAAGTTCAATTCTGTTAATCTTGTTGAGGACATGATTACATGAATGGTGTATGCATGCGTGTGGAGGCTGCTTACTTTATTTAATTTAGTCAAAGGATAGTGATTTGAAGGCAAAATATTGAAGAAGCACAGAATATAGAGTTGAATGCTTACTATTGAAGGCTTCTAAAAGCACAATTTGCAACATTATAAATCTCGGCACCGAGTGGATGTCATGTAAAACTGAGAGGAAACTGGAGAATTTGAATTGACATTAAGTTTCTTGGAGGAAAGGGAAGAATGAGCTACTTGCTGAACTTTCTTTGCCAAAATCAGCGAGTGTTTATATTTGGGAGGTGTAGACCGCAATTTAAGAACAATAGACTCTGCCCACTGATAGGTCACCAAAGGTTGTAAATTATTACTGATTGGAGATTTTTGTTGTTGCAGTTTTTATTACAAAAAAACATGCACATGTAGGTATACAATAAAAGTAATGATAGCATTAATTTTAAGAAGATTTTTGCAGTAATATTATTTTTATTGCTTCCTATCACTCTCATATTCTGTTCTCCAGCTTAAATATTAGAAATTAAAAATTGATTTTATTTTCTCATCCAGTCATGATTCAGTTGAAGCTTCTTTGGAAAATCATCGAAGTACAACCTCCTTTTAATTTGTATGGGCGCCTGAATGTGAGCTGCATGTGTTTCCAGATTATTTGATAGAAAGGCAAAAGTTATAAAACTCAGATTGCATGTTACATGTCTATGACTCTGCTTGCCCTGACCAAATAAAAGTTACAATGGTATTGGCATCAGTTTTTGCCTCGATGAAATAGAATATATTCATATGGCTTCATCTTAGAGATCTTACATTGTATAATAGCCTTTTTCATTCATTTACGGAATTTGTAGTTGGCTATCAAAATTTGAGGATGCAACATCAGGTTCTTTGAAAATTATGGGCATCTTTAAATTAAGCAATTGGAAATCCATCAACTCTTAGGGCCTGTTTGGATAATCCTATTGGATCCTCACGATTGTAACAAAGATTTCTAGGATTCCAGAATATAAGGCTTGGCTAGCCTAGCCCATGTTAACTAGACTTTTTCTAGCCCATTCCTATAGGGAGAAACAAAAAAGACCTGCTGAGGTCCTTTTTTTCTTCCTGTAGGATTCGGATTGCCCTCTCCAAAGCTATTCCTGAGTATTTTATAAATGTAGTGCTAGCCCAACCTATAGACTGTAATTCTATTGGTAGCCCAATTCACGAATCCTACAGGATTTTCAGCCCAATCTTGTAGGAAAATCCAGACAAGCCCTTAGAGAAATTGCGTGAGCTAGACTTATTGTTTTTTGTCATCTTGTTGGCTAGATTCCCAGTACTTGATGATGATTCCTTGAGGAGTTAAGTTTGCAACAAATACATCCTGTGGTTGAATAAAAATCCTTCAAGTCAGGGAGCAGATTGGAGGCCATATTTTCTTTAAAGTGTGGATCATAAAATTGATTCTTTTTGGTTTTCTTGCTTTGCTTGTTTGAATACTGCAATTGCGTTTGAAGATATCATGCATTGATTAGTTTCATGCTTACAAATTCTTTCATTTTATGGGTAATTTCTAGCAATTGCACTTTATATTTTCTTTTCCTGCATTGTTTTGCCTTTTTTTCAACTTTTTTTTTTTGAGAGCATTGCTTGGAGTGCCACCATTCCTAGGTGATTTCAGGATCTCTTTTCAGAGCTAGCATCGTGGACTGTGGTGCCAACAAGCTGAGTAAATGCCGGTTGGCATCTGCATCGTGCATGCATGTATGTATATGTATGCAATAGATTAGTTGTCATTTTAAGAGTTCTGCAAGCAAGATTCCACTTAGTCTGTATTTTTAGGTTTTCTTGAGTGTAAATTATATCATTCAAGTCAATTTTAAGGTTTTCCTACCAAGGGTATATTTTGGCACTAAGCTTCCATCTTGACTTTCAATCAGCATTGGCTTAAAGATTAGCTTCCATGTTATGAATTTGTGGCGTGGTTCTTGCTGCCACATTTAACATATGTAATCTAATGGTTCTTTAGGATAATCTGCTAACTTATCAGGTTTAGACATAACTCATGCTACTGTTTATGGAAACAAATTTTGCCTAGTTTACTTGGCCTATTCATTTAATACATCTAATGTTTGAGTCTAATATGCTAAAAATTTCATTTTTCTGGTTTATTTGTGGTTTTGATTCATCAGTTTTTGTTAATGTGAGACGACTTGACAGATTGGCCTCATAATTCAGAGATTTGACAGCTTGGCTCATTTGAGCTCAAATCATTCATTTATTATGGAGATTGCTGCTTTTAGTGTATATTTCAGAATCACTTTAATATTACTACTCATATCAGTTCAAGATGCCGCATTTCAGTGAACCTTTTATCTAGTTCCTTGCGCTGTAATTGTTAATTGCTAATCTTTTCCCTGTTGTGGATGTATGTTATATTGGCTTGTTAATTTTTCTTCTTTGAATCTTTCTTTCCTTTCATATTATTTTTTAAGCCACGATTTATTCTTAAATGTTAGGAGCTTTCTTCTGCATGAGTTACTTATCAGGATCAACAGCTGTCCAAGTATATTTGAAATTTTGAACTTCATCTAATATTATACCAAATCTGGAATTTTTGATCATCCAAATTTTTGAGTATTTGCTTGATCTGCTTCATTTATTTGCTTTCTGTGTTGTTTTACACTTTCCACTTTTTTTGGAAAATTCATCGAATCACAGACTTTCCATTTAAGATTTTTCTTTCTTGTACTTAATAGCTGTAAAAAGATTATTTTTGATTGATAACTCATTTAAAGTTGTATTTTGTCGCACTTGAATGATATATATGCCGAAATTATTTGTAAGCAATGTAACTTTTCTTTCTTCATATTTATAAGTTTAGCTTTAAAGAAACAAAAACATCTTTGATTTCTAACTTGTTTTTTATTGTCTCCTACAGATTACATATATGTAGAAATTATCCTTAAGCAATGTAGAATTTCATTCTCGACAGTTATTACTTTAGCTCATCATCACCCATCCCATCGAGGATGCTGTAGGCATAGCTATAAAGGAAAAGAAAAATGCTGGATCCTTTCTTTCCTGGTGGGTGTAATATTTAGCTACAAAGGAAAGAATGTTTTTGATTTATAACTTGTTTGAATTTTCTGTCACATATGGATGATGTACATGTTGAAATTGTCTATCATCATTGTAAGCTTTTATCGCAGATGATTATAATGTTAGCTATAAATAGACAAAGATTATAATTTTTAACTCTTTTGAAGTTGTTATTTGCTGCATGCGGATGAAGTATGAGTAAAATATTGGCGAATAGTTGGACCATTCTTTTTTGATGATTATAGTTTTTAGCTACAAAAACTATTAGATTTATAGCTTATTTGAAGTTGAAAGTTGTTTTATAAATTGATACATATACATATATGTGTCTATATGTGTGTGTATGTGTGTGTAGATGTGTGGAGATAAAACTGCCAAAATGGGATGGTATGACTAATATTGTTCCGTTGTATTGCGAAATCAGCATTGGTATAGGCGTTGGGATGCCAAATACATGTACTGGTATGTACCGATGCATTCTGGCCATATCGGACTGTACCAGTAAATATTAGGGCTACCATATCGGCCATACCGTTTGGTAACAATGGTTTTTAAGTTTAGTTTCGGTATGGACCATCATGATCAATACTGTGCCATTGGAAGAAAGATATAGGGTTCCGTACTGGTATTTAAAACCTTGATATCTATATCTATATACATACATATATAGATATCCACACACATATATAATTCTCTGTGGGAAGTGGTATAATTTTTCTGGATTGTTATAGTTTTTCCAATGCTGAAATGAGAAATTGGTTTAGCTCTTAGTTCTATTGTTGCAATACTTAGTACTATCAGAGAGCCAATGGTATAGTTTTGATGTTTCAATAGAGAAGTAGTGTCACTGAAAGCACTCGACTGTGCTGAGAAGATTGGAGTACATTTCCTCCTAGATTTCCTATGTATGTTGGAGACCTATGATGATGTTATGATCAGTATGTAGTCTCTCTCCCTCTTTCCTTCTCCTTCTCCCCTTTGTTTATGGCAGCGAGAAATGGTGAGGTAATTCATAGTGTTACTTTTTAGCACCAGATTAGTCTGTCCTAAATTCATATTTGTCTAGCCATGCAATGATATTGATGAACTTCTAACACAAGCTTGATTATATTTTCTTGAGATCTAATTTGGATAATGCATGCCCATTGTATATTGTCCTGCATAAGTTAGAAGCTGAAAAATTGGAGTTCTGGTTTTCGAGCTGATACTCATTTTCTTGGTATATTTTTACAGTAATCATGTTAATTTTTAACATCTCTTCATTGGATATACGATTGTTTGAGGTTACGTATTATGTGCCTGCATTTTTTTCATTGTTTGTGTATGTTCATGTATTATTGAGATTGTTACTAATTAAAAAAAAAATTTACTCTACTTGCTGCTTAGAATGATCCCCCATGCCAAGTACAAAGTAATTTATGTTTCAGATGTTTTTGTTCGTTCCTTATGGCTGACCGTGGTCCTGTCATTTTCTTCTTGTTTTTCCTCTTGCTCTTTTGTGCTGAGCTGTGTTTGTGAACAATACAGGCATATATGCTTGTTATGTTTGTGAGAGGATATGTGCAATTCAAAGATACATGCAATTTCAATTTTTATTTATCTTTATTAATTTAATTGGTGGCGCCTTACTAACACTCTTTTAAAAACAATTGTAAGGCATTAGAGGATCTTAGCATCTGCGGACTTTAGGAGTATGTTTGGTTGGAGGAAGTTAGAATTTGGAATGGAAAAGAGAATTGAGTGATTTCTCTTCTAGCTGCTTGGTCAGAGAGATTTCTACTCCCATTCCGTTTCCACAGAAAAATGGAAACAATTTAATCCCTCAAAATCCAATCTCAATTCTTCCCTAGTATTCAAATTTTATTTCAATTCCGATTTTAATCATGAACCAAACGTATTAGAGAATATAATCAAACATGCCTTAGATGTGAAGATCAGTCATCCCATAATTAATACTCTACTATCATAATCAAAACTCTTGGGCAAAACAGCCTTCTCCTTATAACTGTACTTTTAATATGTTTACAAAAATAACTTTACAATAGAGACTCCAACCGTCGTGCACTCATTTCTCTTGCATGCACGGCAAATACCAGTTTAGTTTTAAAGCCTTACGGGATGCATCTTTATCTTTCCGTCGACATCATCAGCCGCGCACACGACTACCATACCATTAACATGATGTTCAGTTGTTCACCCCATATTGGGGTTACAATTTGGACAGTGCATCTCCATCCTCTGCCCCAATCTCACATTTGATGATGACAATAACAATAATATATTATAATAATAATATATCTTACTATTAACATGATATTCACCCTATGTTGGGGTTACAATTTGGACAGTGCATCTCCACCCTCTGGCTCCACCTCACATTTGATAATGACAACAACAACAATAATATATTATAATAATAATATATCTTAGTATACAATAACAACAACAATAATTATTATAATAGTATATTATATTATTATGATAATAATAATAATATTATTATCTATAATAATGATATGATTATTATATATTATACATTATTATATCTTATTATATATGAAAACAACATTATTATATAATATTTTATTATTATAATAATAATTTTTTAGTGTACAATGAGATATGTTACTATTATAATATAATAAAAATATATTATTATTGTTTTTGTTATAAAATCATATATTATGTAATAATAAAATTACTAGCATTACTATATAATAAACTATTATTTGTTATAGTAATAATTATTATTGTTGTTGTATAATAATATATATTATTATAACAATAATACATTGTTGTTGTTGTGGTTGTTTTTTTGTTTTTCACTCTACACTTATCTTAAGGCACGCGCATAACACGTGCGAGCTCGAATTGGTGTATTCTTGTACTCCATTGGTCTCTTGCCGCCGAGCCCCTACTAAAACCCTCGCCCTCTTCCCGTATCAGCATTCGTTCTTCTCTCCTTTGGTCTTCGCCTCCGCAGCTCGCTCTGTCTTCTCCCTTTCTGCTGCCATGGCGGAGCTCAAGAGGCTCTCGGAGAGCCGGGACCTCACTCGGATCGAGCGTATCGGTGCCCACTCCCACATCCGCGGGCTGGGCCTCGACTCCGCTCTGGAGGCCCGCGCTGTCTCCGAGGGCATGGTCGGCCAGCAGTCCGCCCGCAAGGCCGCTGGCCTCATACTCCAGCTGATCCGCGAGGGAAAGATCGCCGGCCGCGCCATCCTCCTCGCCGGCCAGCCCGGTACTGGCAAGACCGCCATTGCCATGGGCCTCGCCAAGTCCCTCGGCCAGGAGACCCCCTTTGCCACCGTCTCCGGCTCCGAGCTCTTCTCCCTCGAGATGTCCAAGACCGAGGCCCTCACCCAGTCCTTCCGCCGCGCCATCGGCGTCCGCATCAAGGAGGAGGCCGAGATCATCGAGGGCGAGGTCGTCGAGATCACCATCGACCGCCCCGCCGCCGCTGGAGGCAGCGCAAGCGGCTCCGGCCAGTCCTCGTCGGCCTTCAAGACCGGGAAGCTGACGCTCAAGACCACCGACATGGAGACGGTGTACGATTTGGGCAACAAGATGATCGAGTCGTTGACGAAGGAGAAGGTGCAAAGCGGGGATGTGATTGCCTTGGATAAGGTTTCCGGGAAGGTCACTAAGCTGGGGCGGTCCATCGGACGGTCCAGGGACTACGACGCGGTGGGACCCCATACGAAGTTCGTGAGGTGCCCTGAGGGGGAGCTGCAGAAGAGGAAGGAGGTCGTGCACTGCGTCACCCTTCATGAGATCGATGTCATCAACAGCAGGTTTGGCGTTCTCTCTTCCTCTCAAAAATTCTTTTTCTTTTCCATTTTTTTTGACAAACTGCGCTGCTTTGAGATTGTGCGCCATTGGGAGATTCGGTGAAGTTGTTGATACATTTGTTAACTTGTTTGAGAATCTTCACTTTTGGTTTTCTAAACTTGTACTGTGCATGATATGTTTGATTTTATTCCGAACTGAAATCTCAAGTTTTTGACACTTCGCTGCCACTCATTTGTAGGGTTCTAGGACTGCTGAATTAAATTAAGTCTGTTGCAACTCAGATTTAATGGTTCAGCTCATATGTTTCTTAAACTAAAGCATATAGAGGTGGCTCGCTGAGAGAAAGTGAGTGCAAGCGTAGAAATAGGAAACACAAACACAAATGGGGAAGAATCATATGTTTGTGAAAAGAATTAGTAAAAGGATTTTGATGAAGCTGATTAGACAAAGCAGAATTTGAAATATTCTGGTTTTTATTAATGCTCCATTCAGTGCTGTCAGCTTTTCGGGATAAACCTAGTTGTAAGCAATCGAATAGATGAATATTTTGACGATCTTTGCCGGGATGGCATCAAGTAAGACAATTTCATGTACCACATGTTTCTCATTAATTCTTTAAATTTTCTCAGAAGCATTAATGCATAAATGGTAATATTGTATTTACAGTAGGGTATACCTGGATAAAGGGGGATAAATGGGACCGTTGTAAAAGATTTTATGGGGCTTAGGTGCTTTCGCTTTTAGTGGCGATAGATTTTATTGTTGACATAAGAATTAATTGGGGAATGCCAAGTTGCTTGTGGCTAGTCTTGATGTAAAATTGGCACTGATCAGAAAATCTCAATACATATGATTATGTGTCCTTTTGGGTGGTAAAGTAAGGTTTAAAGTAGATTTGATGCAGATACATAGGGATTGACTACTAGGCTTTAAGTATTGTATATCATGCTCGAAACATTTAATGGATAGACACGCATCAAACCCCAAACCTTGAGAAAGTATATGTTAAATACAGAAAAAGATAGATTGAGAAAATTATTCTTTCTTACACGAACTATTTTATGTAGCTCTGATTATGATTAAGCATGCTATAAAGTCATTGAAATACTTCTTTGATTTTCATAAAAATGTAGTCCACTCAATCCGCTTGGATATGAACATCATTGAGATTAATAACTGACCAAACGTTGACATGAAATAAACATCATATATGAATTGAAGTCTAATAATCCATATAATTCAAAAATTTGTGGTTGTATTATATTTGTCTGCATTGATATACACTTATCCATCTTGTTATGTATCATAGCATACTAACGTATGGATCCATGATAAGTATTAATCAATTCATTCCGACAAATATAGCTGGTGTCTATCATGTTGGTAATCATGCAACATCATATTTAAGATAGGGGAATGTACTTCAAACCTTGGTTGAATAGCTATTGATTATTGTATGCTGTATTTGGAGTCAGATCCATGAACTAATTTATTGCAGGATTGAGCCTGGTGGATGAAAGAGTGCTTTTGAAGAAGAAAGGAGCAAGAAGGAAAAGAGTCAGAGAGAGAAAAACATGGAAGAGCCTAATAATCTTTTTTATGTTTAGAAAAATATTCCTTTTCGTTGATTCAGAGATTCATTTTCCATTTGGCCTCTTTGAACTACATATTTGAAGCTGTGGTCGGATCTATTCATTAGAAAAGTATTGATTTGGTACTTTCTTATGTATAACTTTTGTGCTCCCTTAAACAACTGAGCAACATTTGCTTCAGTTCGCAAGGCCCCAACTAGAACTAATACCAAAAGAACAAAGAAGATTAAGGGAAATCTTTAATCCCCTTTAAATTTTACAAATCTTTTAGATACACATAAACATATAGACTTTTAATCCCCTTTGAATTTCATTATATCTTGATATAATACTAAAATGATTAAAATATCTTTTCATTGACTAGTACTTAGTTTTTTCCTACTCATTATAAAAAAATGAAGTCAATATCCCAAGAACAATTTTCACAGCAGCAGCAAACAATGTGCCTTACCTTATAAATTTTCCAAACCCTTTTGAGGTTCACACTAGCCCCAAAGAAGTTTTTTTAGAGCCTTCTATGACTAGTCGTGTTAAGTAGCACTGTTTCACATGACTTGTTTTGAAGTTGTCAATCATGCTTGTAGGTCATCCCACTATTGGCATGAACTCACAAATTTGCCATAGGGAAGTGCTTTTATAGTCTGCTATTTTCGGACACAATTAAGTATTGTTTTGCATAATGTATTATCAAGTTGTCAATCATGCTTATAGGTCATCCTATCATGGGTATGAACTTAAAATAACGCACTGTTTGTGAATACATCTTTGTATAGACGAAAATGAATGAAGAAATGGAAGATTTTGTTTTAAACTTTAAAACTTTTGTGTATTGCTTGATTTTAACATTTCTGATCTTGGGATGCGACATGCAGTTTTTCTTTCATATTAACATTTTAAATTAACTATATTCTAGCAAAACAAGTCTAGAGCTCAATGATAATGGCCTCTGGAGGTTCAAGTGAGGTAGCGTGGGGCATTTAGCTCTGTATTGGAGGTAGTAATAGAAGTGTGATGTTGCTTTTTGGCAAAGTCAGCATGAGGCTAGTGCAAATAATCAGTGGATTGCGGTGCCCGCTCGAGGTCATGTTAGAAGAGGTAAAAGGAATTCCATCAAAAAAAAAAAACAAAAGAAGAGGTAAAAGGAAAAGCAAGAAAATTTGGACAAGCACTCTACTTTTAGAGGATGAAAGGGCAAAATCGGAGGATAGAGAACAAAAATATAGACATAGATATGTCTATGTGCATAAGCAGTTTGATAAAGCAGGTCTACTTGAAGCTGCAAAGAGGTGAGTAATGAACTAGAAGAATTGCCAACACTCTCTATTTTGATACCAAGTAATGTTATATTCAATAGAAGAGGCATAAAAATGTACAGATAGTCTCCATGCTTAGCAGCTACATCGAATAGCTAATAAGTAGGTAAAAGTTCATGATTAGTTGATTTCCCTAGCAAGCAATATGTTACATTTATTTAAGTTGATCCTACCTAGTGTGGTTAGTTTAAACATGTATGTCTTGGACATGGGCCTACATGGCTACTTACAATAGGCTAACAAGCGAAGTATGAAAGCTTGTTGCTTATGTATTGTATGAGAATACTGTGATTGCTATGTTGCACCGACATAGTCTTTGCACTTATCCTTATCAATTTCTTGGTGGCTTTGTTCCATCAAATTTGGACTATGTCTTGACCTAAGGATGCACCATCATTGATGCAAACTAACACTCAGCATCAAACAAGTTGGGTCGGGTTTGGGTTGGGCCATTGCTTAATATCAAGTGGCTACATATTGGCCTGAGTTTGGATCAGCTTGGACTTGGGCCTATTTTTGTTAACTAGGACTTGCTCAGAAGACAAATTCAAGGCCTAGCATGGTTTGGGTTCATTTAGTTCCTATTGAGCCCTAGCTCCACAAGATTAAAGATTTTGTTTTTGAGAACTTACTTTATGGAAGGCAAAGTGAGTGCAAGTAATCTTCAAAGTATTTCATATAAATCATATGGATAAGTGCTTCATATTGTATTGGTAAAAAGTGAAATCTTCATTTCAGCCAAGATAAAAGTAGTGCTAAAAGACCTATTCAAAAGACTTAAAGCAAGCATGAGATGAAAGAATACCCTAGACATTAAGTATGTATTCAGTATAAGCTAACTTCTTAAGAACCCAAGGCATACTACGAAAAAGTAGAGGGGCATATGGGTTTGGGTCAATCTAGGAGCCGAGCCAACCTTGTTGGATTGATTTTCAAAATAATATTAGGTTGGTTTAGGTTCCAATTTTTAGAGGCCCGAATGGATTGCTTTGGGTTTGGTAACCCGGAGACAAACCAACCCGATCCATAAAACTCATTCATGGTAACATATTTCAGAATATAGGTCATATATGGTTAGTTTTGATATATTCTCCACGCATGGTTTTGGTTAATTGCTGTTTTGCGAATAAATTATTGGTTATTATGGTTGTAATTTGTGATATGCTTATTCCATCTATAGATATTTTGGATTTTGTTGTTGTAAATTGCCTTTGAATAATTATTTATTGCTTTTAGTAATTCAAATTCTATTATTAATCTATTTTAAAATCAATAATTTATTTTTTGATTTTTTTCTCCATTCTACTCGATTTAGGGCCATACTTTTTGAAAGATATTGAGATATCAAGTCCTTTACTATATCATCCCATGTGTTTTTGGGTCTATCTCTACTCTTTCTTTCGATATGTATCAAACTACTCCTTCGTACTAGTGTATCTCTTGGGCCTACGTTGTATATATTAAAATCATCCAAATAGTCCTTATCTCAATTTGTTCTCAATTGGTATTACCTCCAGCTTTTTACAAATGATTTTATTTTTTATTCTATCTTTTCGTGTACTACGACACACCTATCTTAACATTCTTATTCTTGCCGCACTCATTTTATGCATACGTTGTCATTTAACTGTCCAACATTCTACACTATAGAGTATAGCCGGTCATATAATTTTTTTTTCAACTTGGTTGGTATCCTAAAGATCATGTAATATCATAGTTGCACTTCTCCATTTTATTCAACATACTTCAATTGTATTGGATAACATCCTCTTCAATCTTCCTTTTTTTTATGAGTAATCGATGCTAAAAACTAAAAATGATCACTCTCAGGAACTTCATAATTCTTAATTTTCATTCCACCTTCAATTTTATTTCTAATTTTACTAAAATTGCATTCAATATATTTCTTCTTAGTCCTACTTAACCTAAAGTCCTTGGATTTTAATGCATTCCATAATTAGGGTGGCAGCCGAGCGGGTTTTGTTGGGTATCCAATTTGTCTCGAACCCTAATAGGATATGTTTAGCAAAACCCTATAGGGTTTGAGATTTAAAATTAAAACATATTAAGGTTTGGGACGGGTTTGAGATTTAACCCTCGGGTACCCACTATCTGAACCCGATTATACATAATATATATTTTTATAAAATTTTACAAAAATATATTTACAGTAGAGGGGGAGGGGATTGTGGACTTAATGTTGGTATTACGAATCTTAGTTATATTCAAGTCATTGTGCAAAGATCTTTTCCTCTATTGCATCCATCTTTTATTATTATTTTTTTTTAATTTTGGGTCGGGTAGGGTACCGGATCCACCTGATTCGAATAAAGATTAATTGGGTGGGTTTGGGTACCCGACGGATTTACCATTTTTTGATGGGGTTTGGAATTTTTGAGCAATTTTTTCATTGGATTTGGGACTGGTTTGGGCAGTAGAATTTTAAATGGGTTTAGATATGGGTAGGGAAAATTTTGCAGGTACTCTACCCATTGCATATCCATAATTTCAACTTTTGATTAACTCTGATTTTAGTTTCATCCGCTAAGATATGTGTCTCCCGTAAATTGGATGTATAAGGAATATTGTCCTGAATACGCTTAGTAAGCTGATCCATAATTAGTGCAAAAATGAAAGAACCATTAGTAGTTCTCACACTAGTAACCGCTCTATTGTGCTTGTCCTTAATTACATTAATATATCTAATCAAAACTACTATCTTTTCTAACACCTACCATATATCTTCTCTAAGGATTATGATATGTTCTTTCTAAATCGATAAACATCACATGAGGTTTTTTATAATTTTTTTAATATGTCTCCATTAGCTTTCATAAGAAAAAAATAGTTTCGATTAGCAACCTTCTTGGCATAAAGCCAAATTGATTCTCTGATATTTTTTTGTCACACCTCAATTTATGCTTAATCGCTACGTTCTAAAGTTTCATGTTATGGCTTATGTTATGTTAGAACAATTTTGAATGTCACTTTTATCCTTATAAATAAATAGTATGGTGCTCTTTCTCCATTCATCAGGCATCTTCTTGGTTTTTAAAATCTTATTAAGCAAATTAGTCAATGAAGTACTCCAATGTCACGTAAATCTTCCAAATCTCCATAGAGATTTCTAGGGGTGCAAATGGGTCGGGTCGGGTCGGGTCCTAGGTGACCCCGATCCGACCCGATTTTTTGTTCGGGTCCCAATTTTGGACCCGGACCCGACCCGGTTGAAGATCGGGTTGGGTCGGGTCGGGTCCGAGTCGGGTTCAGGTCGGGTCCGGGTCTGATTCGGGTCGGGTTCGGGTCCGATCGGGTCCAATCCGGATAGCAGCGATCCAATCACCCACAACCCGAAGCTTAATCTTCCTAATCTCTCATCAAATTTTCTTAGCACTTCCAGTTCCTCAGCAGGGTAGTCCTTCTTCCGTCTTCCTCTGATCAGCAGCATCGAGTCGGCCAAAGAGAGAGGTGGGAGTTGCATGGGCTCGAAGACCATCACCTTCGCGAGCCGGGTCGTCACAATGACATGGGTAGCTTCGGTGTTCCTTGGAATGAAATCATGCAGGTCCTTTCCTTCCCACCATTCCTTCTCCGTCTCAAGATTGTCGATGACCAGCAAGTAAGGCACATCTCTGAACAGCTCCCTCTTCAACCTCTCTGGGGGCGGTTCCAAGGCCCTTGGAGATATATAAGGCGATTGTAATGCCGAAACAAATGCAGAGGAAGGTGGGGAGGGGGAGTTCAAGTGCGGAGAGATTGAAATGGAAGGAGAGATGGGAGCAGACTTCTCGCCATTATCGGCCGAGGATCCTGCTATTTTGATGGTCAATGTCCTTGTGTTTGGTTCTGTGGGATCCTGGAACTCTTCAGCAATGGGAAGGTCCCGAGGAGCTTCAGGTGGAGATGGCTCATCCATGAAGAAAATGAAGCTTCGTGGAGGTTATCAAAATGTTTTGAGTATTCCAACAGGCAACAGAAGAGTATCTAAAGAATGAAGATTGAAGACAAGAAGAAAAATCACAAGCTACATCTGTTACTTGATAAATTTGAAACATTCGGGTCCATTCGGGTCGGGTCGGGTCCGTTCGGTAAACCCAGACCCGACCCAGAAAATGATTCGGGTCCAATTTTAGGACCCGACCCGGACCCGCGGGTCCTAAAATTCGGATCGGGTCGGGTCTACGCGGGTCGGGTCGGGTCGGGTCACGGGTCGACCCGACCCATTTGCAGCCTTAGAGATTTCATGATGTCTAATCACTTTTCGTATTTTTATGTTTTACGTAGCATTTACTTCATACTTTAATTTTATATGTATACCTAATATCTCTCTCATTAATAGAACTAATAAGGTATCCTAAATCATCTACGTAATTCTCATTGAATAGCTTATCAAATGACTTCATTGCTATTTGATCTCATTCTTCTTAACCTAAATTTTTTATTTTCATCTTTGATGTATTTAACTTGAATCAAGTCCTTTTGCTTAGTTTTACAACTTTGTTTGATATCTTTCCCATTTTAGTTTCTAATTTGTAGTATAATTCTTTATACGCCTTAAATTTAGCCTCTTATATCTTCTTTTTAACTTTCTTCTTGGCCATTTTATAGCTTCTATATCGTTTTCCATTTCTACATTTAGGTAGTCTTTTTAGCACACTTTTTTAGTTTTGGCCCTAACTGAACTTTCTCATTTCATTACCAAGTTTTCTTACTAGATAGTGTTTTTTCCTTTGATTATCCTAATACCTCTGTGGCCGCTTTGTTAATACTGTTAGCCATCTCTTCTCAAATGGTATTTATCTTCCCATCTAGACTTCATTTTTGTTCCTTCAACATTTTATCCTTAGAAGTCATATGTTTCTTTCCTCGCAAATTTTACTACTTAGTTCACGAATTTCTATTTTTTCAGTCATTCTCTTCCATTTTCTGATACACATCCAAAACTATCAATTTATGTTAGGTGGTTGAACTCTCACCGGATATAACTTTACAATTTTTACGCAAAACTTGATTAATGTTTCTAGTAAGGAAGAAGTCTATTTGACTAGTATTATGGCCACTTTTAAAAGTTATCAAGTAAGAGTCCTTCTTTTAAAGTAGGTGTTAGTTAATACTAGGTTATATGCTACTGTGAACTCCAAAATGGTATCTCTTTTCTTGTTTCTATCTCTGAAATTATAATCTTCTTGCAACCTTTCAAAACCTACCCCATATTTCTTTACATGCCCAATTAAATCTTCTCTGATAGATATCTTTTCTCTACTAGGAATCTCTTGAATCCTAAAAGCGTTACTTTTTAGCATCATCTAATTCTACTTGATGAACATAAACACTAACTATTAATAGCCTCCTCTCCTAAAACCATTTTTATTACGATTATTCTAACTCCTACTCTTATAATGTTTACAATTTTATCTTTTAAACTTCTATTTGCAATAATTCCTACTTTATTTTTATTCCTATCTTTCCCTATATATCAAAGTTTATAACCTATCCTACCAACCTTTTTTGCTTTTCCTCTTATCCAATTAGTCTCTTGCAAGCATGCTATGTTAACTCTCCTCTTGACCATTATATCTGCTAGTTCCATTAATTTGCTTGTCAACGATCCTATATCCTAAGATGCTAAACATATCCTTTTTTCCTAGACTAAGTTCTTTTCCCACATCCATCCATTAAAGTGGAACTGTTGCTTCTCACCATGCTTAGGCGTCGATGTGGCGTGTTGCTTTCGGGGAACACTCTAGTTAACCTTTGCCCACTTTTCACTGCATTGAGGGTTTGATGCAACACATTGCTAGTAAAGAATGCCTAACATTTTTTTCTTAGAATTCATGCTCATATGATTTGACTATAATTTTATACTAGCCATTGACCTACCGAACCCTCCATTATCTGGGCTTTAGGCCGGTTAGTTACAAAACATAGGTAAAGCCCAAAACACACAGAACCGTACATCAACTTTGCTTTTGCAATTTTTTTTTTATTATCGAAGGAAAAAGGTTATAGCCATAGGAATAGTGTTTTTTTTTTTGGTGAAAACTATAGGAATAGTTTCATAGTAGGTTAGATTACCATCAATAGCAAGCATGAACCTTACTTATTCCTTTCGTTAACAACCCTAAGGTATCTAAAAACCCCTTTCCATATTGGCCTGTCCAACAAGATGTGCAGATGCAAGCTCAATCAATTCAATCAGTAGCTGGTTGTTAATGAATGTGGTCAGTCTAGTAGGCAGGCCATTGACCATGAAGGCTAAAAACAAGCGATATACTATCAAGGAGTGGGAACCCCCAAAAAAATTAGCAGAGTTGAGTTTTCTTAGGACTTTTTCACCACTATAGGTGATTCATCCAAGGATACTCAAGGTGGGCGGCTCCATTGACTGATCTTCTTAAGAAGAAAGGAATGTGGAAATAGGTGGACTGGTGTCAAGAAGCTTACTTTTGAAGCTGCAATTGAGGCAGTAATGAAGGAGTCTGTGTGTTGGTTGCCAGAGTTTAAAAAATCCTTTTTCTAATTTCATTCTCGAGTCCATAAAAGTTTATTGCTGTAATAAGTTCCACCAATGTGTAATTTCTTTGTTTTTGTCAAGTTTGGGCCTCAAAACCCTATTTATACTGTAGATCCCTAATCTTAAGATAGCTAATACCTATAGGATAATTACCTTGCCAATTCAATTTTGTGTCAAATTCTGATTTTATAAAGAAATTCCAGCAAGAGACCAGATGAGCCCCAAGAATCCTCAAATCTGGCATATTCTGTTAGACCATTTGCTCTTTGTTGCTCTAAGTCATCACTTAATCGGTTTGAGTAACTAATGTTGTACCATGCAGTTGTTCTTTTCTGGGCATACAAGGATAATGTTTAGGACAATTATCATGAGGAATAATTCACGTCTGATATTCTAATGAACTTGTGACATGTCTTATGTTCTAATGAACTTGCATAAGAAACTTTGGTACAAAACAAATGAGCTTTATGATGTTATCTAATTTTAATGTTTGAATTTATATGGTGGAAGTTACATTGCAATAATCTCAACCACTTAGCAACATAGAGCCATAATTACTTGTTCTAAAATATGTCATTCTCAATGTATATAATAAACAACAAAGAGTATGCACCTTCGTTATAGTTAGATGAGGCACTTGGTATGATTATTTTGTATCCTTTAATGTTGGAAAATTATATAATAAAGGTGGTGTTTTCCTTTTTTAAAAGAGTTTGCTAATCCATAAATGCGAGGAATTTTTGAAAAAATTTATAAAAACTTTCTCCTTGATAGCACATTTTAAAATGAGAAGTAGTGTGATAGTTGACCATCATTTTCTTTTCCAAGTTGTTTCTTCTTAGTGCTCATGTTAATGTGTCAGTCTATATGGTATCTTGAAGTTGAGAAACTTGTATAGTATATACTATATAGGGATGTATTGGGTATTTGTTTGTAATACAAATATACAATATGATATGATTTCCATTGATTAATATTGTTTAGGCTAACTTTTAACATAGTTGACTCTACCCAAGTTAAAGTATTTCTTCGAGTAGATATGATATAGCTTGCTTATTTCCTTTAGATTCTCCTAAAAACACTATGAGCAGATAAGAGTTAATTGGCAAAGCTAGAAGCGGGTAAACTTTGAATTGAGGATCATTTAAAGTTTTGAAGTGGTGAGAGCATGGGTTTAGGAAACATTAATCTTCAATAAAATGAATAAAATGTGAATGCCCTTCTATGAAGTCTGCAACTATATTGATGGTTACTTTAGATTGCAGATGTCATGTCCACAAACGATAAGATTAACACTTACTATTTTACAGCAGGATACTTGCTTAAGGAAGGATGATTCAACAGTCTGGTTACTCATCTGACATAGAACAAATGTAACAATTCATGTTTTGTGCTCTTTAATTAAGAAAATTAAGAAGGTATGCATATAGATGTACTGGGATAGTTTTGAACATAGATGCTTTCAGGTATTAATACAACCTTGCTTAGCAAATATCTGCTAAGAACTTGGAAATATGTCCATGTGCTTGCGTACAAAATTACATGTGTCTGTGTGTATAGAGAAATAGGAAGAATGGTCTCTTCTGGTGCAAAATCAATGATAAACACTTTGAATTGAGAATCATTTGTTGATCTACAACATCAAAAAGAAAATCTAGAAACAAAAATTCATATGTTTTTTTTAAATTTTGGCTCAGTTATGTCTTAATATGTTCTTAATCAACAGTGTGGAACCAAGATTTGTGTACCATATGTTTTTTGACTGGTGATGCATGGGTAAATGTCCTTAAAAACATGTATTTTGGTTCTTAGGTATTCTTGATGTTGTAGGTCATGATCAACATTGTGGATACTCAAATTCATCGGCCTATAATCTATTTTGCTTAAATGTTTATATGTGTACATAGGTTGCATTCATAAATCGGGCACCATATATTATGCATTTACATTCGTGTTTATACAAGCAATTTGGTAAAAAAAATTCCGATTCAAGTATTCCTAAACTGAGAAGATTTTCTTGGAATTCTTTCGTAAGAATATGATGAGCTGTGTACCATTCTCACATATCATAGAATAAAAAAATTTCACTCAAGTTTCAGAAAGGAGCAAGTTTAAATGGAAATCCACCTTATCTTCGTACAAGCTAAAAGGGGTCACTTTAATACTTCTTTTAATAGAAAGGTTCATTTTTTGAGTTTGCTGGACCATCATATGCCTATAATTGGGGCATTACTATTTCTACATGTGCATTAGCTTGTATTAATGTGTGCACCAGTTATTAGTATGAGTGCAACACAGAGCTAAATGTGTGCATTCATTTGAGTGTAAGGGCATTATGGTCTAGCAAAGTTTAAAATGGACCAATTGTACAAAAATAAAAACAAAATGATTTTGACAATATGCAAATAAATTAAGTTTTTTCTGAAAACCCGCTTATTCGAATTGGTAAATACAAATATAATGTGGGTATTGGTGAAGTAACTATGGTCTATGAATGGTGATGAGGCTGCTGGAGGTGGTCGTGGTGTTATGAGCACAATACTATCGAACTTCACAAAGGAGTTGAGCTTTGAATGTTGCATTTAACATATGCTTTTCCTAATGTATGAGCCAGTAATGCTGCTGCTTACAATATTAAATAGTGATCAAGTCAGAAAAAAAAATCTAACACTTTGATCACAATGGCTGTGTTACCTGGGCACTTGCTTTCAACTCCTAGAATCTGTGTTGGATATGTATTTGAACCAGATGCATGTCAAATACCTGGATATTTAGCAAATATTTTCAACTGCAGCTTTTGTAAATTGGTGTAGAGTTGGACTCCCATGATGAATTCAACCCACCATAATGTTGTCAAAATTGAGCTTTTGTTCTTTTAGGGGTTGGTCAATATCAAGGTCTCAAAATAGCTTTGCAAAAATTGAAATTTGTAAAATTCCTAAGCTAATTGGGATGTTAAATGAGAAACGTGCATATTGGGAGACCCTGGAAACAATGTTTTTTAATGTTTTCTTCTATACATTATTAAATATTTATATTTCTTAGCTAAAATCAGTTCTTTCTATGAATCTTGTAATATCCTTATTTTCCTCTTGCTAAGTCGACACTGATACATGCTTGAACCTAATTTTTGTGTCTGTGCCCATGCAACATTGCATGATACAAGATTTAAGTCCAGAGGACACCTTCTTGATTAGTGTTCTATGGTTATGATTGTACAGACGTCTTTCCTCATTTTGTTGAAAATATTTCTTTGTGGTATAGGTGCTTATGACCCTCCAGCCCCTTGTTTTTCTCTATGCCTATTGGTGATGATTTCTTTGGCATTATGACCTTTACCACTATATTGCTGTCCATAGATTAAATTTTTTAATGGATTTGGTTTTTGCTTGACTGTCTATAGCTCCATTGCATGAGCTCAGGGTAAAAGTTCTATTTAAATGATTGACATTGTTAGTTTTTTTGCATTAACTATTTTTTTGTGTAAGAGGTGAAATTGAATCACGTGGTTGAAGCATTATATGCTCTGAAATAGGTCCCATTCTTCTACCTTTTATTGGGAGTATATGGCTTTTCTAGCAATCTTCTTGACACAAAAGAAGAGTTCAACCAATGCTTTATGGCTGGAGATTTCTTATTAAAATAATCAATTGGTAATGAGAATAGTTAAATTAGATTCCATAAGACTGTTCCCCTCAGTACTATGCATAAAAGGGGAAGCTGGATGAGTTTGAAATTTCACATTCAGTAGCATGAGTCAATTCCTTTGATTTTTTACCTGTGGAAAGAGTGGTATGTCATTGCCTTGCGATCATATCAAATGTAATTTGCCCTTATGGTTTCTTCCGTATAAATGATGATTAGTGCATGCATAGGTAACTTTTTCCTAATAGAATATATAGTGCCAGTCGTTACTTGTGTAAACTTGCAATATTGGAATCTCCTGGACTTGTTTTTACTACATCAGGACTGGTGTGATCAGTAAATGGATTGGGTTTCTTAATGCTTGTACAATATTGGGAAATACCTACACAAATTAATAGTGGTTTCTCCAGATTTGTTTGATCTGTTTTGTTGTTGCTGGATAATTTGGATATACTATTAGCTTTGTATGCTATTATCTTAAACACACTATTATATAATAGTTTCACATTTCTTTTTGTTTTTTTTTGTTGCCCTTGTTTTTTAATCTAGTATCTTGTGTAACTGTGTTGCTTTGTGGTTACATTTGTTTGTATGGTATGTTATGTATGTTTAGGTAGTATTCACTAGCAATGTCAAATCTGTTTAGTATGATAAAGGTGATAAATTGTGTAGCTGCATCAAACTTTCTCTTAGATCTTCATATTGTCCTTTATCAAGAAAGCAAGTAACCTAGAATGCATTTCAATTGTATAACTTCTGTTTACATGTTACTCGTGTCGCCTACTATGGGGGTCATGGGCAAGACACATTGATGTCATAAATCTTAGTTGTTGAGATGGACATCAAGGTCATTGCTAAGTTGGTTTTATGAATGTTGGTTCGAACAAAATTTATTGAAATAGGCAATGAATTTCAAATGAAGAAGTCACAAGCTAGCAAGGCAAGGGTAACTAAGGGCTGAAGCTTTGGAGGGGTGGCTACCAAGGCTTACACCCTATTGACATCAGAGGGAGGTGTTAACTCCATGGTAGTGAATGATTGTTTTGCTAGTAATTCTGTTGGTATCATCATAACGTCATATTTGACATTCACATGTAGGAATTGTTTGAATATAATGAGGTACTGGTTAGGGTTAAGGGAGTTTAGAAGGCCCGGAATGGAGCAAAAGAGGCAATAAAAAATTCTGAAGTAGAAGGGTTTGTTGTCTTAACGTTTCTTTATTTTGGAGATAAATTGATTGGAAACTGGGGAGAAGTGGAAATATATTGTAAGTGTTTGTGATGTCTTAGCTCAAACCATTCAATGGGGAATGTGAAGAGGAGGTTTATTTGAAAGTGGATTTAAGAGTCTTAGCTCTGACTAGTTAAGAGTGGCGATAATAGAGTTGCTGGTACTAGAATCCTTAAAAGAGATATTCAGGGATGATTAAGAAGAAAAGAGTTATATGTAATTGCAAACTTTTGTGAGCAAGCTTATGAAATAAGAAAAATTATACAGCCTAACTTAAAAATCTTGGAGGGAATTACAATTCTTAAGATCTTATGCTTGGGGATCATTAGAAAAATTGTAGTGGGTATAGGAAATTAACCTAAAGCCTAGAGCTAGTGGATAAAAAGTAAAGTAATTTCATTGGTAACTTAAGAGTGGTGCACAAAATTATTGTTGATAGAGGTTTAATCTCTTAATGTTTTGGTTTTTTGATGAGAGCAAAGCCCTTGGAGAGACACAAGCGTCATCTGCGAAGTAAATTATATCTTTTCATGAGATTTTGGGTGGGGCTAGAATTCTTCTGTTCAGTCTTCTCAGATGTTTTAGTTACTTTATAGGCTTTGCAAGCAAGATCTTTGTACTGGAGGAGGGTAAGATGGTTGGATGCTATGTAGATTCGTTTTTCACTTGGGACAGGTGAGCTGGTTTCATGCTGTGGCGTCGACACAATACAGTGACAGATGTGTTTTCCAGGCTGTAGCAAGGACTGTAGAAGATTGTTGGGATGAGAGTGCTTAACCTTTGAGATTTGTTTTCTTTCAATGGCGTTCGGAGAACTTTGCTAGTTTTGTATATATGGAACCCAATGATGGGTGCAAAATGCTTGTGAGCTGAACATTGAGTCAGATTTTTATGTCTTGATGGGAGAGGCAAGACAAAATCCAATTATACAAGGATAAAGGTATGTTTCTATGGAATTGGTAGTTTTTCTTGAATTAAGAAGGGTAGGTGGAACTGAGTGTGCATATCTCCCTTGTATGCTATTGGATTGCTTCAATTGATCTTCCACCATTTGGTTTTGTAACGTCATATTCCTGTTGATGAGTTGAGATGGTTGGCTGGCATTTAACCATACTACCCTATGCATTTTAATTCACATTTTCTTTTTTTTAAACAGTGTAAACCTTTTCCTTTCTTTGTGTACATGCATGTGGTTGGTTGATCTCATGTCAGGGAAGAGCTCAAAGGAAAACAGGATCAAGATTTTGTACTAGCTTATTAGAGAGTGAATGGGATCTTGGAATGGGTGGGTTGATTAATCAGATTGCTAGTCATGGAAGTGGGTGTATGATTGGTTTGCCTCTCAGTTGTTTTAAAAAATAAACTTTTTAGGAATTGAAAAGCGAGGCTTTTCAAAAGTAGAAGAAAATAAATAAACATTGTGTGAAGAGCAAATTAAGAAGCAAGCTTTTACTCTACTTCTTGGTAAGACTTGGGTGTGTTGGATCCTCATGATGAAGGGGAAAAATGCCATTTGATAAATAATAGGTGGTTTTGTAAAGATTATCATTTGCATGAAGGAAGAAACATGGATTATATGAGTAGTCGGATTTGAGAATGGAAGGATAATGCCCATGCAGGTTCTTTTAATGAGCATCATTTCCCCAACTTTTGTATGATTCTTGCAGTCTAAACTTTTTCTTTGGTCTATTGGTCAAGTTGCAAATTATTTAAAGGAAACTTTTGCTGCATCACGTTTTCAGTATGTACTGAGCTTATTCTCTGTCCATGACCTGCTGGAAGGGTTGGATGTTGAGATGATGGACTTTCTGTTTGTACAGTGTGTGCAAATTGTCTTTCATGTTTATTATGTTATATATGGCATGTGCATTCACAGATGAATTATTGAGGCCATTGGATCCAGTCTAACGTTTACTCAAAATTTACATGAACATGTTTTAAGCCTGTCTCCTAAGAACCCAGTTACTCTTTCTTGATTGTATGTGCTTTATGCCTTGAAAGATATTACCTTCCAAATTAATAGTCACAGATTTATTGAGTGAATAATTTTTATTGCTTGTACCCAGATTTATTGATTAATGAATATTGCTTGGACCAATAAATGTATTGGCAATTTTTTCCCTCTTTTACCCGCACGGGATGTGAGGAAGTCTGTTGTTTTTCTTCTACCACATTATTTTTTCATTTTCTTGTGTACCATCCTTTACGAATAAACATCCAGAAATTTCATCATAAGCACACCAAAATTATGGTGTAGCTATTTTTACATCTCTTAAAATTTCAATTTTGGATTCATTATTTAGTTTGGTTCTTGATTTCCAATATCCAGAACTCAAGGCTTTTTAGCACTCTTTACCGGGGACACTGGTGAAATCCGTTCTGAAGTCAGAGAGCAGATAGATACAAAAGTGGCAGAGTGGAGAGAGGAAGGAAAAGCTGAGATTGTCCCTGGTGTCCTGTTCATTGATGAGGTCCACATGCTTGACATTGAGTGCTTCTCATTCCTGAATCGAGCATTGGAGAATGACATGGCCCCCATTCTCGTCATTGCAACAAACCGAGGGATCACAACCATCCGCGGCACAAACTACAGATCTCCCCATGGAATCCCACCTGATTTCCTCGACCGCCTACTTATAATATCTACTCAGCCATACACTGAGGAGGAGATCCGGAAGATTCTTGACATCAGATGTGAAGAGGAAGATGTAGAAATGTCCAAGGATGCAAAGGTTCTTCTAACAAAAATCGGTGCAGAGACCTCTTTGAGGTACGCAATCAACTTGATCACAGCAGCTGCGCTTGCTTGCCAGAAGAGAAGGGGTAAGATTGTGGAGATGGAGGATATAAGTAGGGCGTATCAGCTGTTTCTTGATGTGAAAAGATCGACACAGTATTTAATGGAATACCAGAGCCAGTACATGTTCAATGAAGTTCCAAGAGAGGTCGGTGAAGATGAAACTATGCAATCTTAATTCGGGATGTGGACAGCTTCATCTGAATGTTGTCACGTTACCGTAGGATTATGGTTGATGCTTTCTGCACTTGCTTAATTTGTGTGCTGTGTGGCTGTTTGGATCCTGGAATCAACTCAACATGAAGATTTTCTATGTAGAGAACCTTTAATACTCTGTAAACTTGGGCAGATCAGTTATTTCTCTTCTATATTGGTTCACCCATTATTCTTATCCGATTGGAGTTATTTTAATGTAAGGTCTCACTTGACAGGATGATTCTGTATCTTTCGAGGCCGGGTTCTCTGTGTGGACCTTGCATTAATGAAGACCTGAATGCTAGAGGAGCCGAAGAGCAAGTACTTGCAGGTGTCACGGTAAGAAACCATGATGTGGAATTTTAGGAATCAACATTCTAAGAACCTGTGTGGATATTCTTGCAGGACCGCGCAGCTTGCATCTCTTAAAGGCTCGTCGAGGTCTTAGCTTGAATTCCAGCTGAGTTTGTTGGTCCACAAAAATAAAAAAAAATGATTTATGAAAGTCTTTTTTTTTTTCGTTCTACAGGATTCGGACTGGACGATTATTGGGTTGATATGAGTCATGCTCAAATGATCTTCCTTGTTCGCAGATCCAGCAAGAAATACAGTCCAAATTTTGCTGGATTATCCAAATAGGTTCTAAGACCTCTCTCAATGCAGGAACGACAGGTCTTTGCTATCACCAGCTTTGTTCCCTAAAACAGAACCTTTCTTTTTGCTGCTACAACTACTAAATGGATGCCCAAATTTACAGAGATCTCAAGCACAGGAAATCTTTCGGTGCCGTGAGGGCAAGAAGTCCTGATTTAGTTATAATTAATGAGAAAAGGGAGTGATGAAAGTGATGAGGCCAGCTTTTCGAGGTTTCGGTCCTGAAGGCTGAGCTAAGGGCGACTTGGACAGGGTTGAGCCATGCCCGATGTGTCCTGGTTGCTAGAGCAGTCTTTCTTGAGGGAGATTTAGCTATAGTGATCAGCTGGATTATAGAGAGCACCGGCGGTGTGCATGGGTGCCACTCCTGTTGCGCGATATCTGGGACATGGCCGAGGGCATGGAGTTCCAGGCTAGGCATGTCTTTAGAGAGACGAATGAGATTGAGGAGTGGGTGGCCTCATATGTAGCCGACCACTCCAGAAGTATCCTATGGAGTGGGGAGAGAGTTGTTTATGGCACTCTGCGATTAGCTATTTTTTGATTTTGTTGGATGTATTCGTACTAAATTTGTATGAATCATTATCCGGTTAACCAAAAAAAAAAAAGTGATGAGGCTAGCCTAATTTTTTTTCTATGCGCGAGCGAGACATTTGACACCCAAGTTTAAGAGAGAGAGAAAGCACTCAAAGAATATCCACGGCTGCAGTCCATCAGGAATCAATATGAATGAGTAATGACCCAAAGAATGTGATGAAAGGCATGTGCCTCCCAGGGACTGTCAGCGCCAAAGCTCAGACTGGGTCCGACCTGTGGATGATCCATATGGTCATCCTGGTACTGGCTCAGGAGCTGAGCTCATGGTTGTCTCCTGGATTTAAAGAGTTGGGTGTCGATTTAAGTGCCTGTGGGCTTGCGCACTTAAAAGAGGCCAAGCCAGTGTTGAACAGCTCAGCGGCACACGTGAACGTGTGCGCGTCTCATTGCGTGCATGCGTGCACGTGCACGTGCAAGCATGTGGGCTTGCGCTGTTTGGGTGCACGTGCAAAGCAGCAGCAGCAAGTTCCAAAACATCCATGGATCCCAGTCAAAAGAGTGGGAAGGGAAGATGAGGGCCGTGGGGCCCATCTCTAGATATCACTTGGGAGAACAGCGTCCTGGGCGTGGAAGCACACCCTCAATTAAAGGAAACTTGGAAGGAAGAGAAATAAAATAACCTTCCCTAACCAAAGAAACCCCTTTACCTTCCTACGATGACTCAAAAGGGGTTTTAGGTGATAGGAAATAAAATGTTGATTCCATACCTCTCAAATTCTCATTCAACATTACGGCCTGCAGTGAAGGAGGATATATATATATATATATATATATATATATATATATATATATATATTTTAAATTTGTTTAGTGCCATCTTGCCATCTTCTCAAATATACTTATAGACATACATATATGCATGCATGCATGCATGTATGCACATATGTATGTACCATATGAATGGATGGGGAGGAACGAGAGGAGCGATGGGTGAACATTCCAAACTCCCAAATGCTCTTCTATATCTGTTTCTAAGGGCAGACCAACCCAGCAGACAAGTGATTGACTGAAAAATCTTGAATTAAAATGTGCATGAGGCAAGACCCAAGAACAGTTTCAAAGGAGACAGCCTTGGAGGAGCAAAAACAATAGAAAAGGAATTATGAGATTCTGTAAAGGTATGGTATGAAATATGAATGGATGGGAGGAACGAGAGGAGCGATGGGTGAACTTTCCAAACTCCCAAATGCTCTTCTATATCTGTTTCTAAGGGCAGACCAATCCAGAAGACAAGTGATTGACTAAAAAATCTTGAATTAATATGTGCATGACACAAGACCCAAGAACAGTTTCAAAGGAGACAGCCTTGAAGGAGCAAAAACAATAGAAAAGGAAACACGTAAATTATTGGATTCGATTGAGATGAGAGATCATAAAGCATATTTTAATTGGCATCATGTTCTCGGCATGGAATATCTGAGGAGAGGATCTCAGGCTTTGAAGTCCTTGGGATATTCTATATTGCTTCTTTTGCGACCCCTTAGCTTCTTTTCCTTCAAGCAATCAAGCCTGTGTTTTAACCAAACTAATTAAAGTGCAGCCCCCTGGAGCTTTGTCCTCAAACTCATAGACACAGGCCTTTCTAGTACTGTGTCCACTATTTCATAATAGCAGTGCCTCCTCCCTCTATGAAATAAAAGATCAAATGGAAAAATAAAGTGATGCCTTTTCCTTCTCCTTGAAAACCAACAGACAGTGTCATGGTACCCTTTCATCAGCCCTTAGATGTTGCATCATGTTCATGATGGGTGAACTTACCATACATGTAGAAGCTTTCTAGCTTGATCGTTCCTGAGAAATGACTTCAAGTCACTCATTGCCATCCATGAGTTATGGTGTACACCTTGCGCATCACCAGGGGGTCCACCCTGGTATGATGAGTGGCCATCCCTTGAAGCTCTCAGTTTAATTGACATCTTCTGAAAGCTCTTTTCACATCAACCACCATATCCTCTTTTTTTTTTTTTTTTCTTTCCTTCCAAATAATTGTTATATTACAGGACATACTGTAGCTAGTTAGTAACCAATTGAGATTTTTTTTGTTATATCAATGAATGTACACATATGCATACATGCATGTGCACATACATAAATACATACATGCATATATTTCTATGCACTGCATGAAACTAACTGATTTGATCAGAGGGCTGTTTTGCAAGTAGAGTTTGAATTAGAAACAGACAATAATCTTGTCATGTGTGGCGGACTGATATGAGAGTGAGTCATCCATGGGGCCTCTTCCATATGAATGCATTTTTTTTTTCATGTGTGGTGTTTTTATGGGTAGGTAAGTAGGGAGAGAAATATACCTTTCAAGGCCAGAGAGCAAGTATGGACAGAAAAATGAACAGAACCCACAACAGCCATTTTGCTACCCCCATTCATGACAAAGAATTCAATAAAAAACAAAACAAAGACAATTTTTATTTTCTCTTCTCTTTTGCTCAGGTTGTTTCCCACTGCATTGACAGGAAAAAAAGCAAAACAACAGAGAAGAAAATGAAATTAAATAAAAGAAGGCCAAAGAAGGATCTCTTGGAGGTCTACACATATTCTTCCATCTGTTTCCCTTCAGAGCAAGAGAAATGGAACTTGTCACCATAGCTTCCTCTCACTTTCATCCCTGCATACCTATTGACATCAAAAAATAAGAAAATTAAAAAAGAACAAAGTGAGTGAGAATTAAAAAAAAAAAAAAAAATCAAGCCTTGGGGAGGCTTCTATTCCCTGGAACGAAAAGTGAAGGAAGGGAGAGGTGACATTACTGGTCTTGCAGGAGTTGGCTTCGCAGGAGCAGAGGAATGCAGGTAACGCATTTGCTTATGCAATGCAGACTTTCCCTGAATGCATTGTAATATAATCAATCAGTAAAGAAAGAAAAAAGAACTGGCGAAAGCAAGGAGGAAGAAGAAGAGGAGGCGGAGCCTGAACTGTACCTTAAAATGGGTCGCAGAGAAGCCACAAGAGAACTCCAAAACATTCTCCATGGAAGGCCTCACATTGTTGCTGGTAGCATTGAAGCTAGTCTGCAAAGATGTCAACAACACAAATGTGAAAAAAAAAAAAAATTGACCCTCAATATATTAAGGGAAGAGAAAGAAAAAGCAAAGGTCATACATACATCGGGGAAGCTGAAGAGAGGGGAGCTGGCAGTGTCATCCAAGAGAGAGGAAGACTCTCTCTGTTCGTTACCCTCAACTCTCCTCCTCTTGCCACCATTCTTAGCCAATGCAGCAGCTGAGGCAGTTGGAAGAGTGGAGGCGTAGAAGAGGCACCCAGTGCCATTATAGCAAGTGTTGGAGTGAGAATAGTAGCAGTTGTCATCTTCCTCAGGGAAATGGGGTGGTCCAGAGGATGCATCAGAGACCATAGATAAGTCCTCCTCCTCTTCTTCCTCTTGCTCAATGGAGGCTGCTTTTTCGAAGGGAAGAGAGGTTGGGGGCTCATCAGACTGGTCCAAGTACATGGTCCACCCAGACTGGCACCCGCTGCTGCACTCTGAACTCTCCTCGTCCGCCTCCACCCCCAGCATCATTTGATCAATGGCGAGGAATCGGTCTTTGGAGACAATCTTCTCCCTCTCCCTCTCCTTCTCTCTCTCTCCCCGTCCCTCTCTGTGTGCAAGTCTGTGTTAGTGGTGCTCTCTAACACACTACACCAGTACTGGTACAAAAGAGAGAGGCGCGGGGGAGGGGAGTAGAAGAAGAAGTGGGGAGGGGGAGAGAGAGAGAGGTGGGGGCAGGAAAAAAAAAAAAAACAAATGGAATCCCACGCAAATCCCAGAAGCGTTTTGTCCTATGCTCATGC
Source organism: Phoenix dactylifera (assembly GCF_009389715.1). Lineage (NCBI taxonomy): Eukaryota > Viridiplantae > Streptophyta > Magnoliopsida > Arecales > Arecaceae > Phoenix > Phoenix dactylifera. The sequence goes on from NC_052406.1 coordinate 385,104, forward strand.
CATCCTCCCCCACCTCGTGGCTTTTCTTGCTGCAGATGAAATTAAAACTGCCAGTTGGGCATTGGGCTCTTTGATGGTGAAGAGAGAAGGCGATAGGGGGGCAAAGGAAGGCCTTCTCTAACACTCTACTCTCTTCTCCTCCTCTGAGAGAGAGAGAGAGAGAGAGTGAGAGGGGGGACAACGGCCTCACATGCAATACAGCGAGGCATTGTGTACCCTCTCTACCCATTTCATTATTTACTTTCAAATCCCGTGAACAGGAGAACTAAGGGGGGGTGCATCACAATAGGTGCGTTGGAGGTTGGCAATTGGACTCATTGTTTTGGGCCATGGATGAGGCCCCACTCTAGATTTTGGATTTTGCTATTTTAGGTCTCTGTCTCTCTAACTATGACTCAGTACAGCACAGGTTTTCTGCCACTGTGCCGTGCTGTCTCACTGTTATCATGTTTTGATGTGATGGTTATGGTGCTATAGAGCTACCCTCTTAAGTTTTGGCCACCATTATGGTGTTAATTGTCATTTATAATTGTTTCCATTAAACAAAAAAAGAGAGTTAGTTTTAGATCACACATTCTGATGTTATTCAATGAATAATGATAAATTTAGATTTGTTTTGGGATGTCTAGACCTCTTAGTTTCTACCAATGCCTTGCTGGGTTTGACCTCCTTTTGCTTCCAAAAACTTGGAACTCTCCAATCTCCATCTGGGGGATTTCTTTCTTTCTTCCTTTTTTTTTTTTTTTTTTTCTCAGAAAACAATGACAAATGGTAGGTCATTTAATATTCCTATTATAAAACAGGTCTTTTTTTTTTTTTCTATGGCAAAAGTGGAAGGGGGGAGGAAGGAACAAGCCCCACCCCCACGTAGTAGCCTCCACTGGGCCCCCATTCCGCCAAAAGAATGTTCGATGCGGGCAGAACTGACTGTATATTGGGCATGCTGGCCGTTTTTACTCATACCCTCTCAACCTGTAGGCCTGATTCTGGGCTCCGGCACGGTTACCAATAAGCCCTCTTACCTCAAGTGTCCAAGCGGAAAGCATTCGGTCTTCACATTTAATCGACGCCCATGCGTTTCAAACTTGAACCACGCGGGTGGAATAAATGCCCAGTTCTACTGAGCTACCACCTCATTGGCATCAATCAGATCTCTTTGTTGAATAAATTTGGAACAATCACTTGTTTTAGTGGATGAAGGAGCTTGATGACCAAGATTCCGCAAATTATCCACAATTATTTTTTCATTACCATGATAAATTAATAGAGAGCTGTCTTGACATGATGATGAGGTTGCAAACGTAGGTTTTGGAACATTTTTGGTAGAACATCATTCAATTCTGATGTTACATCACTCAGAACAAATGTTGACTATGGCCAGCATATAAATCCAAAACTGGTACTAAAGCTATTGTTATTGTACAAGCACTCGCATTGGCAGGATATTAAGTGTGTTCAATAGTTAGGAGGCTTGAGAGGGTTACCAGTGAAGTAGTGATAGCAAGTATCATTAGTCAGAGGACTAGATGATAGCATGAACAAATTAGAATTTGGGTTGGTTTGCAGGATAATTGGCCTGGCGTAGAAGGGACAAAATAAAAGAAAAGAGAAAAAGCCATTGATTTCTAATCATGAGGTGACACGAGGTGCAGAAGAGGAGAGGTGTAATGAGAAGGATGCCAAGACCTGCATGAAAATTTTTAAGTCTTTTACTTCGGTGTCTTTAACGCCGAGTCACATGTCTACAGTGGTTTGGCATCTCACATCATGTACTAAGATGCTACCTTTACTTAGTGGCATGAGAGGTGCAACTAAGATAAAACACCTGAAAGAGTAGGATATCAGAGTGATTGCAACATGAATAAGAGAAAATAGAGTAGCTAGTGGAGCTAGAGCTATGATGAAAGCAATTTGTCCATATGAAGAGGACTGCCTATTAATGCAAGAGTCAAAATGACTGCAGTCCAACTTAGGATATAGGCTATTTGATAGGACTAGAGCAAGCATATATGATATTATATGTCAAATGAAACCTTATTAACAGCCAAATGCTCTCATGCCTTGAAGTAATAGATATAATTAACAATTTAATATTATCTTTAGGGTTTTAGGTTTTTTATATATATATGGTGTCATGGAAGGGTCATTTAGGCTGGTATTAACACGAAATTGATTTTTGCATGCATGCGTGCATGTGCATGTATGCATATGTGAGAGAAAGAGGAGGGAGAACGAAGAGAGGGGTGCATAGGTTTTTTGTTGATGCCAAGATAGACGAGGGCACAAAAACCGCACCCATGCAAAAAAAAAAAAAAAAAAAAAAGATTCAAACATGTGCCTTGGCGCATGCTCCTAAATCCAATTGAACACCAAAGTAGTTGTCGGAGATGAGATAATATAAGAATTCATTCGTTCTAGATTGCACCCCTCATCACAATTTCTTAGTTATATCACCCTATTTTGGTCTCGTAACTCTCATCCTATGTATGGCCACCACCTGATTTAAGATATTTCATTCAAATCCAGTTTTTCGGGACCACTTGATCCTCCCCTCTTCCCTTCCCTCTGATGGGAAATTCTACTATATGCTTATATTATCTGTACCAGATTTTGGGGACCATGATTTCCTCCAGTCCTTTGAGATTGTGATCTTGCAACTTGGGATTTTCTTATGAAAGCCTCGATATCACGATTTATATTCCTTCTGCATCACATGCTAATGGGAAGATAGATTGTAATTACGAACGCAATGTGAGTCCATTTACTCAATTGCAACACCACTAAATCACCTCCAAGAAGGTCGCAATGTGGTGATATTCTAGTGATGGAGAGAAAAAGCCAAGAGTTCTAAGGAAAACAATAAGGCCCCACCTTTTTTTTTTTTGGGGAATAAACAAGATATTTTTTGAAGAGAAGTAAGGGAAGAAGAACCACCCTTCATAACTCCTTTAAAGGGTAGTTGTGCATCCTTTTACCAATAATGTTCTGGGGTAGCTCAAGCCATGTGCCATTTCCTCCAACCCATCATGAGTCCAAGAGAAACCCTAAATTAGTGCCATTCACCACATGTATCTTGGAAAATCAAGGAGCAGGTTATGGTACTCTTTGAATGTCCTATTATTGTTTGCGTTATTAAATTCCTTTTGGTGGCATTTTGGCAGATTTTATTCCCTTTGAACTGTAGAGTGGATCTCATGAAGCCAATGGACATTATCAATGACCAAATGGGTAAGATTGATATAAAAACTCGAATTGGCTATTTGCTGCTGGTATGTTTGTGTATTATGAGTGCAATCATATAAGAATAGTTGCGATATGCAGAAAGAATAATGAATTAAGAAAGAAAAGATAGAAAAAATATCGCCTAATATTTATGTGATTCGGTTTATTGACCTATGTTTGCGGGTGGAGATAATGCAAAAGTTTCATTATAGAAAACTTGAGATTATATAGTATAATTTTTTTTTATAAACCCTAGCTCCCAATATATCACTCTCTAGCTAGAAGACTCAATTGATTTCTTTTTTTAGAGTTATAAGAACTATATATAATAGAGTAAATTAATTTGAACTTGAACTAATGCCGTATAACAATTAGGTTAGTTCGGCCCAAGAGGCTCCTCCCCCATGCCTCCAACTAACTATTCGTGAGGCCCAAACAAAATAAGTATGGAGGCGAGAGGAATCTTTTGAGAAAAAGTTTCTTTTTGCCACTCTAGAGCTCATAAATTTAAGACATTTTTAATAAAAACAAATATTTGCTCGGAGCTATATATGCCTTGTTAGATTAATATTGCTAAATGTTTTTTTAAAAAATTTTTGTGGGGGAGGAGGTGTTAAATAGATTAAAAAGAATCATTTTTAATCTATTGGCATACATCCTCCCTCTTTAGGAGATATATTACTGCAAGATGGGTGGATATATATTTGAGCATGTGACAAATCGGAGAGGCTGATCTCATGAAAAAGAATCCCATTTGGATGACGTGCCCGAATCTTTTTTTTTAACCTACCGGTATACATCCTCCCTCTTCCGGTTGTCATGCTTTTCCTTCACAATATCAAAGGAGCAAAGCCACAGAAACTCCCCTCAAAGACAAGAACACAACTTACTCGTCTAAAACATTTTGACCAACAAGTGGGACCTTGATAAGGGTTATTACTATTAGGGTTTGCTTGGTTTACAGAAAGAATTTTTTTATGTTACAATATTTTTTTTAGAAAGCCAATGTCTCAATATATGATGTCTGAAAAAGTAGTTTTGTATGTTTGGTTAATCATAGAAAAGTGGCATATTTCAGAATGTTTTATATTTAGTTGAACATCTACTTTTCTAGAAAAGTTATATAAAATACCTTCTATTCTGTTAATAGAGGAAAAGACCTTATCCTACTCTATCTAAAAGTTATGTAAAAATATCTCTTATTTCTTTAATAAAAAAAATTTTGGAAAAAAATAACAAGAAATTAGACTTTTCCATATCTCATATGGGTTTTTCTTTTTTATAATTTATAGAAATCTTATTCTCATGGGAAAATTACTTTCTCATTTCTCTTATTTGAAAACTATAACGAAATATGAAGTAGTTCTCTATTTTTCTATTGGCTATACTTTCTCCCTTCTTTTTTCGTAAACTAAATAAATCCTTAAACTAATGTTAAAACCATGGAATGCCGTACCAGCCCGTACCGGCCGGTACGGGCCGGTACGTACCGGTCCGGACCTAGACCGGTACCGGAACGGATAAAAAACCGGTATTTCCCGGTTTTTTATCCGAACCGGCCGGTACGGGTGCGTACCGGCCGGTTCGGGCCCGTACCGGCCGGTTCGGAGCCCGTACCGGCCGGTACGGGCCTCGTACCGGTGCGAACCGGCCGGTTCGCACCGGTACGATTTTTTTTTTTTTTTTTAGAACCACAGCGCCGCGCGCTGTGGTTTTTGAAACCACCGGTACCGGCCGGTACGGACCGGACCGGACCGGTACCGTACCGGTCCGGCCGGCCACCGGTACGCCGACCGGTACCGGTACGGCGGACCTTGGTTAAAACAAACAAATATTTGAAAAGGATCCGTGTCCCAAGCAGCCTACGCATGTGGCCCTTCACCACTTAGAACCAAACCTAGCTTTTTAAAGATTATTTGACTGCTTTCTTATTAGTTTTATCTTTGGGTTACTCAATCTTAGCTTGTTAAAATGAAAGGGGCCTTCAAATTAAACTTAAGCTTAACTACTAATATTCAAGCTTGGTTCATTTTTTAATTAATAAGACAGTTTGAACAAGACTGCTATCGAGCCAAATCTACTTGTTTGCTGCAAGCTTTAAGGTTCTCCTTGAATTAAAAATTTCACATTTCTCCTTAATATTTCAATCATATAAAGTCAAATTATTTGGGTTCATTGGTCTCGTATAAGTACCCAAAATCTATCCAGTACATTACCGATGTGAGACTAGGTACACGTCCGTACGGATACTCACATATTTCATCCGCTTAAGCTCTAGTATCTTCGCCAAGTTAAAAGTCAAATCCATTCAAATCCAACCATAAATACTATGATCAGTCCATGATTAATTTCAATAGACCTATGCTGCAATATTCCCTAGTTCATATGAGTTATGGGCTTGGTCGGCTCTAATACAATCTGTAATAACTCAGGGCCTCACTAAAAAAAAACTAGCTCAAAAATGTTATTTGGGTTCTTTGGTGTTAGTGCATAGCCAATGTGAGGCTAGGTATATGCCCGCATCGGTCCACAAAGAAGTAAACTCAATGATTACCTCCATTCCTTATGACATTTCACAGTTGCATGATTGAATGAGCCTGATCTTTCCACTTTGTTTGAATCCTCCAACAATTTCACAGTTAGCACCTCTTAATAAAGCCTTCGGAAAGCGTTCAACGTCTGCAGAAGACTTATTGGAGCCTTCTTCAACAGCCATCATCACAAAAGATCTGAAAAGGTGGTAGACTAATAATCCGTTCCACATGGGAAAAAGTTAGGTTGGCTATTTCCCAATATGAGGTCCATGACAAGAGGGCCCAAAGAAAAAGTTCTGCAGCAGTTCTGATGCTCAGTTTATAGCAAACGGGATTTGGCAGTATAAAACTCCATTAAGTTCCATGAAGCAAAAGCGAATTGAAGAATGGCATTGAGCTGCTTGAGTACTGGATAAAAGGAGAAGATGGTGTATAGGGAAAAGAAACAAATATTAAACACAAACTTTTTGATATAGGGTTGTAGGGGGTACAAATACAGGCAGCTAGCGCATGGAGGGGCCATAAGCTCTTCTGCGTAACAACTGTTAGAAAACCTTGGTAACTACTAAGCACTTGTTTAAGTCACGAGAATTTTTTTTTTTCAAAAGGCTTTTTTTTTTTTTGAAAAGATGATTTCTAAAAATATGATATCTGAAAAATAGTTTTAGCATATCTGATTGTTCATGAGAAAGTGGCATAGGCTTATATTTAGTTGAGTATCTATTTTTCTAAAAAACTTATATGAAATACCTATTATACCTTTAATAAAGTGAAAGATTTTACTTATGGATTTTGATGATTAAAGAGAATTTTTGGAGAAAAAATCTCAACCTCCAACTGCCTCTATGTTCATGATTTTTTGATTTCTTTTTTTCAAAAATTCCAATCAAATAAGAAGTATTTTTTTATTTTTTCGTTGACGATATTTTTTTCTTTGAACTAAACGAGTCGTAAGATATTTGATGCGATGCTGCTTAACCAAGTCATAAAGATTGATGGATATCTGTAGGTAAAGCATGTTGCGGAAGCCTCCCAGACTCTGGGCTTTATGTTGGCGGGTGAGCCTTCGCCAGTCCATTGCTTTGGGTAGTTAAGAGAGATGTAGCCGTACTCGATTGCTAGAACGGTGCCCTGATTAGAACTCGGGTCCACGGCAACTTCAAGAATGGTGACCAAATGGAAGCGTCGATCGAGGACGGGAAGATGATGGCGGAAGCCTCGCTCGCTGAATTTTTAAATAGTGGGATAGAGGTACGCGACCTTCCCCAATGAAATAATATTAGTCAGCTTGACTATATGACCAAATTAAATATAGCCATGCAAGTAAATTGTATGACATTTGGTGAGATAAATTATCATCCTCCATTCTTCATGTTCATTCTGCAGCAGCCAGATGTGGCCGTAGAAAAGTTAAAAGTTATTGGAGGATGTCCTTCCTTTCATCTTGAGTCAACTATTTTGTGAGGATCCATGCGGGCGTGTGTTTAGTCCCACATTGGTTATCCGCTGTTGCTGGAAATTGGACCCGGGGGCCGCCGCGAAGCCGGAGAAGGAGGAGCTCCGCTGCTACAGGGGGCGGACGGCGGTGCGCCGGCCGGCTGCGTCCTCCGCTGCGGGGGGGTGTGCAAGTCCTGCAAGGAAAACCGGTGGCCGGGCTCCCCGGCGCCGGCCCTCCGATGCCTAAGTCAGAGAGGGCAAGTATGTGGAGAGAGCAGGGAAGAGAGTATATGGAGAAGACAGCAAGAATATTTGGATAGGATAAAGAAGACGAAGAGGATGATGTCCTCAATTGTGTCTATGCTTCCCGGCGGGTTCAGTCCCGGGGATCTGTTTCCGTTTTTTGTTTGTTCACCCCCCCTTGGTTCTCCCAGCTTCCCTTTTATAGGAGGGGATTACGTTACCTGGGAGGTAACCGGGGGATTTGTCCCTGTCTGTGATAATTGGGCACGATTTGGCCCATTTATGGCATAGTGGAGAACAGGGCCGAATCAGACCGGAATCAGGGAGTTGTCACGGTCGATCGGACCTGTTGGAGTGGTTGAACCGCCGGCCGTAGCGGGCCTGGGGTCTGTGGATGGTAAGTGCATTTATTACCGAATGAACCGGCGGTCAGGTAGAGCCATGCGCTCTGATGGTTCAGTGATCCGGAGATCGTTTTGGGCCGTGTTCATTAAATGACTGAGTGCATCGGAGACTTGAGAGAGTCTCGTGCATTAATGGCAGGTCGTGCCGAATACCTGCGAAGATCTTATGCCTTGATGGCTTGGAGATAGTGGCAGGTCGCAAGCCGTAGGAGTTGTCAGTCCCTTGGACTTTAGGCGGAGGTTGAACATTTGGTTAAGGCATCGGCTCGGCAAGAGTGCCGAGCCGAGCTGGTCGCCCAATGGGGCGCCCTGTGGCGGGGTTGCTTCAAGTACTCCTGGTCGGCGCCCTTTAGGCGAGCACCTTCTAGCAGAGCGCCTTGGCGCTGTCTTTGGTCGGCACTTTCTAACCGAGCAGCTTTCCGGTCGGCGCTCTTCGGCCGAGCGGCTTTCCGGTCGGCGCTCTTCGGCCGAGCGCCTCTGTGGATATATGACTTAGGGTTTTTCCTCTAACATCCGCTGATCGATCTTGGGTATCGGTACTTATATAAGAACCAAAAAAATATCTTTCGGCTAGCTATTTTGATGAAGTCGTAGATTATTACAAATGGTATCAGAGCGGACCCAATCCATAACTTATATAGAGTAAGGGACACTGCAGCACGGATCCATGGGGCTGACTGCAGGCCGATCGTGATGCTTGTGATTCGAATGGTACTTAAATAGGGAAGTACGTGAGAACTCGTGCGGGCGTGTCTTTAGTTCCAAATCGGTTATTCACTAGGTAAATCTTGGATACTTATAGAAAATTAAGGAATCCAAATAATATCTTTTGGCTAGCTTTGTTTGTTTTGGTTGAAATATCAGGTTGTGACACATTTACGAGGCAATTGAATCATTGTATTAGCTTATTAAAGTACTTGTTTTTTTATAAAAGGAAAATTAAAACTAAGATCTGATAACGGGAAATTTGCGGACAAGGGTTAAAAAAAAAGGTTGGCTGGGAAGCAGACAGCAGAGCTGCTAAAGCCTGGAGTGGCCCCGCGTCTTTCGTCTCGTCCACGGAGCCCGGACCCTTTACCTCCCTGTTAAGGCTGGAGGGTGACGACAAGGACCGGGTGGGGGGATTCGCCGTCGCCGCCTCCGTCCGGTGAGGCCTCTCCACGGGTCTCCGTCCGTCCGACGCGGGGCGAAAGCGGACGAAAGAGCACAGAGCAGCTGAGTGGGTTCCACTCACCACCACCGACCGTCACGTTCTTAGATGGTGTGTGCGGCAGAGGTGGGGGTGGTGGCGGCGAATGGTGGCGGCAGAGCCGCCGTGGGAGTTGGGGCAACTGCTAGGTTGTTGACTATCCTGGCTGTCTTTGACCAACATTTTTGTTGAATTGAATATGCAAATAGAAAATAAAAAGATAAACTAAAAAATAAACTTAACTAAAAATTCAATTCATAAAATAAGCTAGAATAAGCTAAAAAAAAAGTAATACTATAAAAATAAAATAAAATATAAAAAGAGAAATAAATAATGGATCCCCTGAAAATATAAAAAACGATATAAGAACATCGCAAAGGAATTTGAATAAAAATATTCAAGAAATGTCAAAAATATAATCGAGAAAACAAAAATGTAAATGGCTCAACCATTTATGTAAGAGTGAAACCTTCTTTACCTTTACCTTGGGTCAGTTGTAGGTTAGATTAATATATAGGTTGAATGCAGAGATGGAGGAAAGCAATGTGAGGATGGGATAGGGGAAGAGGATGCTACCGATCAGGGTTAAAGAGGAGAGAGAAAAAGATGGTTTAGGGTGGGGGGGAGGTTAGGGGTGTAATCATGTTGAGCTGATTCAACTTAGGTCTAGTCAGGCTTATGAAATTAATTTTATGCTTAAACTCTTGGATCAAGATTTTGTTTATTTATTATTATTTCAAGATTAATTATAATTTGAGGGGAAAAAGATTCCAATTGATCGGCTTGACAATTCTAAATTGAGACAAAATTATTTCAAGATTGCATCTGGCTCGGTCCAAGCTTGAAGTATAGCTTGATTTAACCTTGCACTACAAAAAAAAAAATCTTTTTCGGCACTTTTTACAGTATGTACCGATACTTATAAGTATCGATAATTTTAGCGCCGAAGCTTTCTAAAGCGTCGCAAAAGCGTCGGATAGGTAGGAATAAATTTTTTTTTAAGGATACTTTTAAGCATTGGGCTAGCTCGAGCCTTTGCCGATGCTTATAAGCGTCGGGCCTTTCCCGACGCTTATTAGCGTCTCTATAATTATTTTTTTTAAAAAATTATTTAAAAATCCTAAACCTAGGATTGAAAGCATCGTTATAATTCATTCGATAATTTTTTTCTCATTAAAATGGGAACTGGAGATCTATACAAGAGCTCGAGGATTGAAAGGGCCACACTGCTCCTCCATCCGCTTGAGAGAACAACTAAAAAGATTACAGAAATAAAAAAAAAGGGAGAAGCCAAAAATTTAAGAAAAAAAATAAGACAGAAACAACAAGATGCCAAGCTTAGGGCATCTTGGAGGAGAACAGCTCAAAACAAAAGCATCACAAACACTCCACCGCCTGATCTTCGCTTTTTCTTTTTTCTCTTATTTTCTCTCTTCAGCTTTGGCTTTGGATTCTTAGTTTTCTTCATCTCCATCACTATTCCGAATCACTGTCCATGCTCTCCATTCCCTTCAACCCTCTCCACTTCTGCAGCCAAAACTAGCAAAAAATTAGAGTTGGGGGAGAAGGGGTTGGGGGACTAACCGGAGATGGCCTTGGGGGAGAAGGGGTTGGAGGGCTCAGTCAACCATTGAAGACTTGGTGTGCATCCAGAGGAGGAGGTTAAGAGGCCTTGTATTGACGGTGTCGGATGCAATGTAGCCATTGATAAGGAGGTCGACGAGGCCATGGAGGAGGCAGAGGTGGAAGGTGCGGTAGGCGACGAAGAAGGCGGCAGGCATGTGGCGGTCCCTGATAGTCCAGAGGCAAGGAAGAAGAAGAGGAAGAGGCGGGGGAGGGGGCCTCGCCATGGGAGCATCTAATTTAACCTACCAAAGATGAATTCTAAAACTTAGGAGGAAAAAGGAAAAAAAAAAGAACAGAGAAAAGAAAGAAGATAAAAGAGAAACCAAAGAAAAACTTGGGTCCTCTCGAAGATAGCGATGGTGGAGCCCCGCGAAGAGCCAGCCGCCAAAGAGTTGCCTCGCCACCAATGACCTACGCCTCCTCGACTTCCCCTCTAATCTCAACCTCAATCCTCCACCCCACCGCCGGAACTGTAACCCCCTGCTCCCCGCTGCCGCCGGAGGGCTCCAGGACCAGTCCGAGCTAGATATCCTCTACTCCATGGTCATCCCTACTGTCGACGATCTTCCGGTTAAACATCTCGTGCTTTCTAAAGGGATTTGTTGGATTTGGGTTAGGGGGGAGGAGGAGGGGGGCAGCTAGAGGGGTTAGGGATCATGAGTTGGGGTTGGGGGGTGGCTGCAGGGGTTAGGGATTGGGGTGGGGGGGTTGGGGGGCTGCTGCAGGGTTTAGGGATTGAGAGAGGGGGATTATAATTTATCTCTTTTCTTGTTATGGCCCTCGATGATGCTTTCTGAAGCATAGCCGAGGGGAACTTGCCTCTGACGATGTTTTTTAAAGCGTCGTAAGAAATGAAGGTGCAATTGGTCTCCGACGATGCTTTCTAAAACGTCGTCTAATCATCTTTCTCTTTTCTATTTGGCCTCTGACGACGCTATTTAGCTTCGTCATAATATCAAAGCATCAGCAAAATTTAGCGCTGGAGCCAAAATTGCCAACGCTTCAATCTAGTGTCGGCATGTAAATATCGGGATAGCTAACTTTTCCTATAGTGTTGGTTTCAAGGATGAATTAACATTTAATTGGCTTCATGAATAAATAAAACACATTGTTTAAAGTCTTAATCTAACAATACTTTATTTTTGTGATATGAAATATATATTATATAGATATAATAAATATATTCAAGTCTTATCAAAATTTGATCGCGTTGGATCAATTTTTGTTGATCATAGGCTAATTGTAGTTGTTATCATTAGAATTGTGATACTATTGATTGATTTTGAATGAATTTAGACCCTTAGCTAGAGAGGATACTAGGACTTAAATGGAGAAAGTTTGTAAGGACCTGTATGGACGTGCGTTTAGTCTAACATCAACCATGCATTAAGTAGATCTTGGACAATTATAAAAGCTAAGAAATTAAATAATACCTTTCGCTTAGTCTTTTTGGGTGATATCCTAGATAGTTATAAAATAAGAATGAGTATCCTAGAAATCCTGGAATAGAGCATGTTTGTTTCATTTTTATTAGTAAGAATATTCAAAAATAGTATAATTAGCTGAGCATAATTGAAATTGAGACTTTTGAAAGAAAAATATGCCAATTTTTTAATCTGTAGATCCATATTTTTTCTTTTGGCAAAATTTTTGGATAGATTCTTGGGATTGAGACGAAAATGCCATTGCCTTTTAACTTAGATTTGATTCAATTACGAACTTACACAAGTTTTAGACAATGGTTACACAAGTATAGACCAAAATTTGCTCAAATTTATGTAAATATTATTCAACACATGAACTTATAGTGTTAAAAACTTATGCAACTTGCTCAACATAGCATATATAACTGAACTCTATCTTGGAGGGAAAACTTCAAGTTGGAAGCTTCAAGGAAATTTTTGTCTTAATATTAAGAAACCATCTTAAATTATAAGAATAGAAAAATATTATTGAATCTGTAAATTAAAAATATGGATGAATTTTCCTTTCAAAATTCTCTTCAAAATTTATAAAAAATACTTCCAGTGAAAACTATGACAGAGAAAATCTACGAAGGAATATTATTAAAATTTAAGACTCTTTCTTCCTAATATAGCATGGATTACGCATTAGGACTGGGCATCGAGCTCTCCTTGTACATAGCTATATATATAAATGAAGGGCCTAAAAAATGCTTATGAAAAACAAATGTTGGAAGACAACAAGAAATAATTAACAAGGCCCCTACATGCTAAATTATAGTTGATCCAAGGGCCACACATCAGTTTCCTTTTGATTCCCTTTCTTTTCCTTCCAATTAATCGTAGTAGAATGCAAAACATGCGATACATATATTGAAGATCCCAAAAGCTTAAGTTAATAGAAAAAAGATCAATAATATATATCACACTTAATAGTATATAAATACCAAAAATAGAGTAAAGAGATAAAATGAATAACCATAGTCCAAACATAACAAGAAAGTTGCAAATGCTTGTGATGTAAGGGCTTATTGCCTTCACAATGGGCTCCATTAGGCAGTTGCATGTTTGGAACATAATTGGAGCAAAGAAAGAAAAAAAAAGAGCAAAGGGTGGAGTTGGTACCCTAGGAATTGCCCAGCGTGCATTTATAAAATAAGAGGTAAATTTTCATAACAATGCATAAGGGTATTAAAACAAACAACAAGATGTGTGTAAAAATCATAAAGCAGGGACTAAATATTAAATGAATTGCACCCACATCTTCATTGATGCATGGCAACGCAACAAGAATATGAATGATAACATATTACTCCTGCAGAGCCCTGCCGAGGGATTTGTTAGAAGATAGAGCATGACTGTAGTCCGTTGTGCACTGGAAGAATGCAATGTACTTATAAACTTCACCATTCTTTTCAGCTAATGATGCATGTAGAACTATTGTTATCTTGTTGATCTAATATATTTCGGCTTTTAATTTCATGAGATCAAACCAAGAGCATTAGCATGTACGGTATCATATTATGCCCCTTAAAATCGATGGGGTTCGATTTCGAGTGACATCAGCTCTCATTTTGGCTCTCATGTAGTTGATTAACTACTGATCCCAAGAGCAGAAAATGGCTGATAACACATATAGCCTTAAAGATACCTGTGATCTTGATTCCAATTCCAATCCTGCCTTTACTTTGTTCAATCAGGCTTCCTTCATCTTAGACCTCAAATGAATAGAAAAATATTATGATGACAAGGGGGTGGCATACCAAAACTTGGCAGTATTTTTCCAGTGTTATCCAAGTACGAGATATAAAGAGATTTATGTGGTACATGAAACGCATGTTAGCATGTTAGCATGCACAAAGCCTTATAATTTAACCTAGGTGAAAGCTTTTCGAGGACGATCCTTTCATATCTTTAGATAAAAGCTATAGCTCTAAAGAAGCATTAAAGATGCATTAAATATCTAATTTTTATTAAGGGTATAATAGAAATTATACATAACTTTTCCAGGAAAGTGGATGGTCAACCAAACATAAGCACTTTAGAAATTTGTCACTTTCCCATGGTCAACCAAACATGCCAAAAGTACTTTCCTAGGCATCCTCTTCCTACAAATTTGCTTCCCAGGAATCATATTCCTAGGGGAGAAATACTTCTCGCGAACCAAACGAGCCCTTAAACTCATGCATACTACCAATGAGAGTATAACGTGTAGTAATGGTTATTAATACGCTTGGGAACCGACCACAACCAACATGGAGAACTAACCAATCAGACTCTTCCACGAAGCTTTTATACAATCAACAAAGGCCCACTATATGGCTAGCATAGAAGCGCATGAAGAAAATTTTGAATTTTAAACTCTCGCCCTAGCTGGCAACACTTCGGCCATAATCACAAGCAGTTTTTCAAACTGCGCTTGTGAGATATACGGGGTGTGATGCACTTGCGAAACGACCACACGTAAATCCTCGAACATGCGATGGCGCGCTTGCTAAAGGCGGCCAACCGATATGCCCAGATCCTCCGGTGACAAGCGTCGGCCTTTGTTTATACAATTCAATCCCAAGGAGACTCTTTCGGTAAGTGCTCTCGAACTATCGCACACTACCGTACTGTCACTTTGCCACTCTCAACCCCCATTGTACCTAGAAGTGGCCCAATGTATTTGGGGGCCTAAGGCCGTTTTATCTTTGAGGCCTTTCCTGCAGTGGATCGGCCTAAGGCAAACTCACAAGTGGGCCTTTTTTCTTTCCATTTTGTCTTTGAAGCCTTTTCTACGATGGGTCTTCTTTGGCTGGGGCCTTAGGTGACTGCCTCAGTCGCCTAAGAGTTAGGCTAGCCTGAATTTGTACCCCGAAAATCTTTTTGACTTAGAGTCTTCCATCGGTCATTCTCCGGCAAGAGGACTTCTTCGTCTTTGTTGTTTCAGGTGGAACTCGACATTAGAGCGAAAACCCAAGCACGACCTCAGCTTTTCAGCACTATCCTAGGCACACTGTCGATCGACACGATCTGAACAGTTGACTATTAAGCCCTCTAGCAACCTCACTAGCTTGGTGCCTTGGTACCGACTCACGGCAGCGACAATCATCACTAACTCATTTATCCATTGGCATATAAAGGTGGAGTATTTTAGGCTTGGCCTGCATTTTAGAAGGCTTTGCCAAAGCTTGGCCCACCCCATTCATCACTTTGCATATCTCAGCGCAGAACAACTAGTTTCGAAGAGGAGGCCAGGTTTAAGTAGTAACACATATCAGTTACTTTAGTTGTTCTTCTTGATTTTTGTTGAGAGTCGTCATGTTTTTTTCTCTTTCTAGCTTCCATTCATCGTGGCTGAACCTTCGTAGCTGACTTCAAATGCAATCAACTGTTAGGAGGGCTGTAAGTGGACGGCCAATAGGCCTGTTATATTGATTCAGGGCAGACTTTTTATTTCAGGCTTAGCCCATCCCCAGTTAGGGGCACCTCGTCGGCTTGGCTCTTTGCAAACAAACAAAGGCATTTTGGAGAATCTTCTACAACCTGAAGGCCCACATGAATTGAAGGCTACAATGCCCAAAAACGCTTCCTTATAACTTGACCTGTTAATAGAATCTTCTGATAAGCCGCCTATTAGAACGAATAAACAGTCATAAGTACATTGAAGAGGCTGTAATCTTGGGGCCAAACATGCCCAAACTCAGGGTTAAATGGTTGTTAGCTCTCTCTCTTTTTATTTAATAGAAACATCAGAAGTCAAACCGTAATAGGAGGCCAAAAATTGAAGGCCGACATCGCTTAGAATCCCTAGCCTCTTTTCTGCGTGGAAAGAGATAATACCATTCGAGCAAGCACTTGATGGTTCGTTGGTTATCTTGAGGGTTGCCCATAGATGGAAAAATGCAATCAAAAAATAATGATGCCTCAAACTTCTTTTCCCTCTTTATCCAATTAAATAAGATATAATTCACTAAACAACAATAATCTCTACCGTCTACATAAATAATTAGCAAGCAAATCCTTCGATGTAAATTTAAAAACCACGGAACCTAGTTCAGCCAAAAACTTTCAGTATTTAGAATAATAGGATTGCAATAGATCCTCTCTAGTTTAGCTAGAGGCTGCACAAATATCATTAAAATTGAATTTTAGCTTTTACAACAAAAACATTAATCACCAATAAGACGGATTTCAACAATAAACAACAAAATAGAGGATAGATTTCACCAAATATTGATTTCAAGCAATGGAGAAAGCTTTTCAAAGATCTAAACCATTCAATTTATAGCTCTTAATACTGAAAACAACATACAGAGCTTTCAGCCAAATCTAGATAAAATCTTTTTTTTTCTATTTCAAAGCCAAGCAGTCCAAGCAATTTTCAAAAATAAAAACACTACTATATTATTTTTTAAAAAAAAATCAAATGACGTAGGTGCTATGTGAGGAGGGACCGCACCAACACCCATTTCATTGCCGTAGACTACTTGATCAGTCAATTTTAGCCTATTCAAATTATAACGCTATTTTGGACATCCAATTTGACCTCAATAATACCAATTGAAGAGGAGTTCAGGAGATAAGAAGTGATTTGTTGTATTGTAGTGCAGAACTAGTAGGAATTCCCTGGATACCTGGCATATCCGTAGTGTTGACCCTAATGCCAAGGGCTTCACTAAACTATACAATTCTCCAGAGAAGAGCGCCCTCACCATTAATAGAGCACTTTATTTTAGATAATAAATAGAGTTTGAGAAGTCTAATTTAAAAATATTTAATTGGTAATCACTTTGAACTTTTTCAATGATTTTAAGTCTAATTTGATTTTTTTTATGTTTTCTATGATGTTTTTGTTGTTTCTATAATCTCAGTTCGATCTATATGGCGCATCTTATTGTTTTAAAATGATACAAATCATAAAATGATTAGTGAGATGTTGCATTCTACAATGTTCAACATAAAATATCCTCAAATTAATTAGAAACGTAAAAATTAAAAAATAATATAATCAATTGGATATATTTAAAGTCTAACATAAATACTGATATTTAAAATCGGATCGAGTGACAATATCTCTGGAAGAAATCCGCATCATCAGTATAGTCAGGAGGGCATATCAGCTTACACCTCTAACTAAGCAACGTTGTAGTCTTGTACGTTTATTACATAAAGAATATGTGTCGGATTATAAGCACTCTCGGATCTCTCCCTAAAGCTCTAACTCTGCGAGGTGTCATCTGGCTGATAATACAGCTGTGGAGGGGCCATTCAAATATGCTGCCAGCAAAATTCAACTTGTAAGATGCTCCAAGCTGTGTAGGATTATAGCCATCGAAAGGTGCCTCAGACGTACAATATCCATATCTATATCCGTATGGGTCATAGGCTACATGTGGCTGGCGGGTAATAGAAACCTGTATACGACTCGGAACCTGATACGCCTATAGATCCTACACCACGTACAAAGTTATTTGCAACTGTATTGCATTCTCATGAATGATCTCGAAGATCTTGTCTCTTATATTCGATTGAATTAGAATTGCATGTCCACTATTCGGAGGGCCAAGTCCTCCATTCTAATAAATCACAGGGAGTTCGCCCACGGCCCAGTAATAGCAGTCCTTCAATCTCTAGACATGACTCAAAGCTCGAGGACCGCTCCCTTGGTCCGATGAAGCTTGCCAGTGACGGAGAACTTGGCTCTTAAATCTTGACCACCTCCACAGTTGGTCCTTGACTTAAAAGAATAAGAGGAATTGGGACATTTCTGGGCACCAAATCAGAAGGAAAACATATGGCTAAGTATTTATGGTTCCAAGCAACCGAAGAAATAATCAGATAAATCATCTTGGTTACTTGGGTACATTTAGTTCACATTCTGGTTCACAACTCTAAATTTACTGTTGTGGGATGGGGTTCCCAGTTTAGTCCCACATCGGGTAATCAGCGGAAAGGTCTGTGCCTTAAATGGGAGGTGCAAACACCTCTTCTCACCGAGGGCCCTTTTGCGGGAAAAAACCGTGAGGGTAGGGGGCAACCTCCGCGGACCCCCGCGCCGTCAGGGCTCGGGACTGTCATTGGGGCACGGCCCTGGGCGACCTCCCGCAGACCCGAAGCGGCAATCCCAGAGCGGACAATACCTCGGGGAGGACGCGGATGCTTTCCCTGCTCGCCCGGTGTGCGGGCTGGTGTCGGGGTTCCGACCCCACATCAGATGGCGCTAGAGGAAGGGCCCCGGCCACGCACAGACCTTCCCGCTCGGGGGGCTGTGTTGTGGGATGGGGTTCCTAGTTTAGTCCCACATCGGGTAATCAGCGGAAAGGTCTGTGCCTTAAATGGGAGGTGCAAACACCTCTTCTCACCGAGAGCCCTTTTGCGGGACAAAACCGTGAGGGTAGGGGGCAACCTCTGCGGACCCCCGCGCCGTCAGGGCTCGGGACTGTCATTGGGCCACGGCCCTGGGCGACCTCCCGCAGACCCGAAGCGGCAATCCCAGAGCGGACAATACCTCGGGGAGGACGCGGATGCTTTCCCTGCTCGCCCGGTGTGCGGGCTGGTGTCGGGGTTCCGACCCCACATCAGATGGCGCTAGAGGAAGGGCCCGGGCCACGCACAGACCTTCCCGCTCGGGGGGCTGTGTTGTGGGATGGGGTTCCCAGTTTAGTCCCACATCGGGTAATCAGCGGAAAGGTCTGTGCCTTAAATGGGAGGTGCAAACACCTCTTCTCACCGAGGGCCCTTTTGCGGGACAAAACCGTGAGGGTAGGGGGCAACCTCCGCGGACCCCCGCGCCGTCAGGGCTCGGAACTGTCATTGGGCCACGGCCCTGGGCGACCTCCCGCAGACCCGAAGCGGCAATCCCAGAGCGGACAATACCTCGGGGAGGACGCGGATGCTTTCCCTGCTCGCCCGGTGTGCGGGCTGGTGTCGGGGTCGGAAGGGATGGGGTTCCCAGTTTAGTCCCACATCGGGTAATCAGCGGAAAGGTCTGTGCCTTAAATGGGAGGTGCAAACACCTCTTCTCACCGAGGGCCCTTTTGCGGAAAAAAACCGTGAGGGTAGGGGGCAACCTCCGCGGACCCCCGCGTCAGGGCTCGGGACTGTCATTGGGGCACGGCCCTGGGCAACCTCCCGCAGACCCGAAGCGGCAATCCCAGAGCGGACAATACCTCGGGGAGGACGCGGATGCTTTTCCTGCTCGCCCGGTGTGCGGGCTGGTGTCGGGGTTCCGACCCCACATCAGATGGCGCTAGAGGAAGGGCCCCGGCCACGCACAGACCTTCCCGCTCGGGGGCTGTGTTGTGGGATGGGGTTCCCAGTTTAGTCCCACATCGGGTAATCAGCGGAAAGGTCTGTGCCTTAAATGGGAGGTGCAAACACCTCTTCTCACCGAGGGCCCTTTTGCGGGACAAAACCGTGAGGGTAGGGGGCAACCTCCGCGGCCCCCGCGCCGTCAGGGCTCGGGACTGTCATTGGGCCACGGCCCTGGGCGACCTCCCGCAGACCCGAAGCGGCAATCCCAGAGCGGACAATACCTCGGGGAGGACGCGGATGCTTTCCCTGCTCGCCCGGTGTGCGGGCTGGTGTCGGGGTTCCGACCCCACATCATTTACTATCTATTAAAACTAGGTTTACCTGTTAGAGTATTGTTGGTAGTATCTTCATCTTAGTTCAATATCAAGCCATATATCAAGAATCCATTATTTAAGAAATTCAAAATTTAGAATTTTGACTTTTGATTAGCATAAATTTAGAATTGATTTTAGAAATTTATTTATTATTTTTTTCTATCTTTATATCATCCTAATTGTAATTTTTTGTATATTTTTAATTATAAACATACATGATGATGATCGCAAGATTAATAATATATATATTCTTTGTATACTTTATCAAGGGCTTGACAAGAATCTTGCTGGTGTTGGATTAGAGCTGACGTTGAATCTCTATATTTTACTTGTTCTGTGACTCGTTCTCTTTTTTCCCTCCCATTGTCCTCTTCTTTATCTTTGTATTCTCGGGCTGCCACATGGCAATGGGTGTACTCTCGGATTCTTACCGAGTTCTTGTTGGGTCTCTTGGTCAAATGCAAGGCTTGCATTCACTGATTTAACATAAAGTAACATTACATGCCTACTCATCAAAAAAAATCTAGAGAAAAAATTCTATTAATATAAGAAATATACAAGCATCTATTAGCGGTATCCATATCAATAATCAAAATACAACTCAAATAATGAAGCAGGTAAAAATCAGCAAAAGGGTCGCAGTCCGAACCCACGATCTGGGTTGGCCACATGATATAGCAGCACAGCACATTCTCTAGGGCAGAGTCATAAAGAGTATGCTAGGCTAAAAAAACTTATTATAACCTCAATATCCGTGAACAAAAATAATTTCATTTTGTAACAAATAATAAACTTGTACATAATTATATGAGGAACCAATTGAGTGTGTGTTTAGTCCCACATCGATTATTCTTCGAAAGAGATTTTGGATACTTATACAGGATTAAGGAACTCAAAAAATACTTTTCGGCTAGCCTTTTTAGGTGAGGTTCTAAATAGTTACAAATTGTATCAGAACAGATCCGGCTCATGGCCCATATGGTTTAGAGGATATTGTACCATGGGCTCATTAAGGCTGACCACGGACCGATCATGGTGTTTGTGATTAGATTTGAATAGATTTAGACTCTTAGCTTGACAAGGACATCAAGACTTAAACGGAGGAATATGTGAGGACTCATGCAAGCATATGTTTGTCCCATATTAATTAATCGTCGAAGAAATCTTGGATACTTATAAATAATTAAGGAACCAAAAAATACATTCTAGCTAGCATTTTTGGGTGAGATTATAGGTAGCTACAAAAAGAATACTTTTAACTGGGAGATGGTATAGACTAATAGAGCATTAAGACGAGGAAAATAGTGACTTTGCACGATCTCACAATGTAATTTTTTTTGAAAAAATGATATCTGAAAATACGATGCATGGAAAAATGGTTTTGGAATATTTAGTTGATTATATAAAAATAGCACATTGCAGAGTGACTTATCTTTGGTTGAGCATCTATTTTTTAAGAAAAATTATATAAAATCGGCATACAAGTAAGCACGAAATTCATAGGAGCAGGCAATGGAATTCTATCACAATCGGAATATGTTGAATAGGCCTAATAGCCCGTCTGCCAGCTATTGGAATAGGCCACACGTCTTAGCCACCTTCTTCAGTGAAGGAAGAAGCCCGCCAGCTTACTATACTAAGGGAAGAGGGTGTTATTTCACAGTGGTAGGGGAAGTCGTCCCGAAGCGCAACCAGACTCTTGTTCTTCCTCTTCAGCGGCCAAAGCATTAATAAGTAGTTTTATTTTCGTTTTGAGTTGACTTCCTGGACGCCCACGCAGCGGGGATATGGGGGTAAACAGGGGGGCAGACAAAGCAAGAGGGGGTAAATCCGCTAAGTCCAGCTAGTCCAGTCAAGCAAGTCTAAGCAATTCTGCAGTAACTTCACTTGCTCCGAAGTGACAAAAAAAATCGTAATAGAATGGATCCCAAATAGCTTTTGACAGCAGACGATTTGTACCATCGAGATAATACCAAACGATTTCCCACTACCAGACGATTTGGGATTGAGATGGGGTATCAATGTCTGATCCCAAGGAATGTCGCGTTTTAGGTTGCTGTCGCGTCTGGGATTGTAGATTGAAATAGATTCGCCTTTCGAGTTGTTTTCGCGTCTGGGGTTGTTCCTCTCTCTAGGCCTTCAGCGGACGATTTTCCTTTTTAAGGAAGAAGGGGAAGTTCAAGAAGAAGCTTTTTTCAAAATCCTTCTTGTTCGGGTAGGCGCTCGTGATAGATAAAACGACTTCTGCTGTTCTGGGCTTTGGAAGTCTTAGAGAAAGCCTCCTTTCTGCAGGTGCCGTAGTTAACTTCCGGAAGCAAGGCGCGGTACACTTTGAATACACTCGTTCAGTTGCGTTAGAAGAGGGGAAAGCAAAAGCGCTTAAAAAAGATTACAACTTAGCCGTTGTGAAAGCAACAAAAGGCAGAGAGAAGGAACTCAGAACGCGGCTTAGAGAAAGACAGAAGGAACACAACCTCTTTTCGAGACAGGAAGTCAGTTCAGGCGAAACTCTGCTTTAACAATATCCTCGGGTTGCAGGATTTCTTTCTTTCTGGCCGCGTAGCCCCTTTGTTAGGAATACCAGGAAATCGAAGATGCAGAGAATACGCTGTTGTTGTTACAGATTATGTTGCATATAGTTGAATAGGTTGTTTTGTTTGCGACGAATACGCTCTTTGACACATCTATTAATAATATCTGAACATGTATCACCTAGTTGAAAAAGCTTTACCGAGTAAATCCTTCTAATGACCCATTTATCTACGGCACTGATGGATTAGGATACCTCTCACTCGGCTGAACCGCCGGGTTCACTAGTTGCCAACAACTTCTAGTTTCATTCTTTTCTTGTAGTCTCGATACGCAACACGACCTCCTTGGTTCCGTTCCGATCGAGCGTCAGCCTTGATTTTATGGCTGGCTACACTATTGGGGTGAACATACTCTGATTCATTTCAATCAGGTTGGGTGAACATCCATCTCTCTATCCCTTTCCTGTGTTAAGGTCATGACCTTGTCGTCTGCAATGCGTGCAGAACTTAGGTATTCAAAAAGAAACGATTTATTGCTAGTGATCCATACACAGTAGATCCAATCCAAACACGATTTGGGAGGTTTTCCTTGAGAAGATCGACTTTTACACAAACCCTAGCTATGTTGGGGCGTGAGACAAGCTTCAGGAGTGAAGAATGACCCGACAACAGGAGTGAAGAATGACCCGACCCAAGAAGGACCACAAGAAGACAGGCAGAGTGGCGGGGCAATGGTACCAGACGTGAAGGAGAGAGTTGTGAGTTGGTCTCGATGAGAGCCCAGGCGAGTCTCGTGTGTGATAGTCTGACCAGCCAACCGACGGATTAAGGAGAAAGTTCCCTTCCAGTACTCTTTAAAGCTTGGTCTGGGTTAGGTTAGGTTACCTACCTGACTGACCCCAGAGCTCGAGGTCTACTTCTACCTAGATACATAGAGCTTGCCTTACCACTATTTCAGAACCGACGCCTCCTTTTCTGATAGAGGGGAGTGAGAAAGAGATTGATTTTCGGATCGCCTTATACTCTTAATAAAAAAAAAGAACTTACTCATGAATTTTGATGACTTAAGAATATTTTTGGGAGAAAAATTCTAATTGTCAACCGGTAGAAAAATAGTTTTTTCATGCCCCTCATTATTTTTTCTATAAAATACAAAAATTTTATTCTCATAAAAGTACTATTTTTATCTTTTAAAAAAAATTCTAACTATTCTTTTTTTTTCCTGCAAATCAAACTGACTCCTAAAAACGCTTAAAACCCCGGGAGCAATAGCCTCCGTCAAATTCTCACCCTTGTTTCTCTCCTTCGTCTTGTGATCCACGTGCACCCATGGAGAAATCCTAAACTTGTGCCGTAACTCACGGTCCTCCCCAATGTCTCTATTGCCGCCGGTACAAAATCATATATGCCCGTCCCTGCGAACATCCGTGGTTGCTAAATAAACCATTTGAGGGCCTATTAAGATGATTAGATTAGAAATTTTCTAAAATTTATGGATTAAATTTTAGATTCAGGCCGATGTACTCTAACAATGTTATAGAATTATAAATGCTAAGATTTTTTTCTTCCTATAGATTCAGGCCAGTTTACTCCAAAATTACTTTTAGATATTTATGAATATAGAATTTACAGCCAAATCATAAGATTTACAATCAAATCATCAAAACAAACTCCCGGTGGGATGGAAATCAGCATAGAGTGCTCGAAAACATAGAAAAATTTATTGTTTCATGTCCTTCAAATATTTGAGAGTTGAAGTGAATAACTTTTTCAATGAAAAATGACCGGTGAAGATAGGCAGCAGAAACCGAACAACTCAAATTTCTATTCATATGGAAAATTATTTAAAAATAAATAAATTTTTCTTCAAAAATTTCATTGATATCTTGAAATGGAGATATTCAAATATCGAGTGATATTAAAATACTTATCTCTAGAGTTTATTTGAAAATATTTACTTTTAAGAAAAATAAAAATACCGGCCATTTTTGAAATTTATATCTTTTAATATATTGGGTTTGAGATACATGGAGATAAAAACTTTGCTCAACATGGAAAGATTTCCTAAGCACTGGTCAAAGTGGGAAAAATTTCCTACTCCCCTGATCTCATTGCATTTGATGTTTATTTTATACTTTGTTATGTGGTCCATGGGCTTATAGTACTATAGTAGCAGTTCAATTATATTTTTGATCCTGAAATATATTAGCAGATCATCCTGATATCATGGCGCCAATCCATCCCATGAAATGCTTACCCCAACACTATAATAATAAATATTGGTTTAATATCATTTTAAAGTTCACAGATACCTTATTTACGATGTCCTCACTTCAACAAACAGAGGTTCCCGTTATTCCTCGGCACGTGTCCCAAGGAACAAAAGCCAAGCAACACTCCTCCCCGACACGCGTCCACTTTGACCCAAGCAAAGCTCCCGCCTCCTTTCACGAGGAAGGCGTTTCCTCCGCATAAGACGCAAATTTAATTTCTCGTTTTTTTAGACGCTGCAAAGAATTTGAAAATAATTCTCCTTCCTTCCTACAAATCTACGGTTGGTTTATCCACCGCACATATCTCAAATCTCTCCCAACTCCACAACTCAACAGAAGACCGCAGGCGTGGAAACGGAAATTATTCATCTGCCCAATCTCTACTTTCCGTTTTCCATCCCATCATGGTTTCCTAGTGCTCGAACCATCTTTCCTTCTTTTGGTTTAAAAAAAATATCTTTCTTGTGCTTTAAGATTCGTGCGATGCATCATCCAAGGGTTCGTGTCGTGAAAGGAGGATCATTCTTTCGCGCGAAAGATGCAATGCCTTTCTGAAAAGGCCCAAAGACGTACGCACTCGAAGCTCAAAAGCAGCCGACTATACTCCCACAAAAGTAGAAATAAAATCCAATAAATAAACGAAACGACAACATAATATCGGACGCAGATTTGTAAACAAACAGCTCTGCTTTTTTCCCCCCTTTACACTATTCTATCACGAAATTTATTATTCCATCAGGAAATTTCTGATCACCGCCACCACCACGACGATCATCGCGATCACTAGGCCGCCGGATAATCGAACGGCAGCGGCGTCACGCCGTAGCTTTCCAATTCGGTGTGCTTGAAACCGTAGACGCGCATCACCTGATCATCGGCGAAGTTGAGCGCCCGCAGCATCCCCTGGTAGCAATTCTCCCCGGAGTACTTCTTGTTGTGGTCGCCGCTGCAGGGCTGGCACCCGGTGAAGTGCGTCATGAACGGCCTCCGCCACCCCGCCGGCCCCGTCTCCGCCCCCTGGCGCTCCAATTCGCCGTCCCTCATCCTCCCGTACACCGCGGCGACCTTCTCGGCGTGCCGCCTCCTGAGCGGCGGCACGTTCCGTTCCAGCGCCAGGTACATCTCCGACATCTTCTCGAGCCGGCCGATGATCTCGAGCCAGTAGCCTTCGAAGTAGAAGGAGTCCTCGAGGAAGATCTTGTCGGCCCACAGGTCTCGCTCTCTGATGAGGATGTGGACGAGGGCGGACTGGTCGTCGGACTCGGCGAAGACCTTGCCCTTGAACTCGTTCTTGAGGCGTTGGCCCCACTGCACGTAGTCGGGGTCCTGGGGGCCGAAGCGGGCCCACCGGGCCATGAAGTCGAGAGACCACTGGCAGTTGCGGATGAGGAAGACGCCGGCGTTGAGGCCGACCCAGCTCTTCTCCTCGAAGACGAGATTGGGCCAGCCGTGGAGGACGAGGTTGTGGTTGCGGTAGCGGCGGAGAGGGAGCTGGAAGTCCATGTCCGTGAAGGCGGCGTCGGAGTCGACCCACCAGACCCAGTCGGCCTCCGGGTGGGCGATCATGGCGGCGCGGATAATGGGGATCTTCGCCCAGTAGGTGCGCATCTTGGGGTGCTGGAGGGCGTTGTTGTAGAGGAGTTCGATGCCGAAGCGGCGGCAATAGTCGACCTTGTTCTTGAGGAAGCGGAGGAGGAGGTGATCGCCGATGGGGTTGCGGCAGGGGTTGGGCTGGGAGCCGGAGATCATGAGGATGCGCTCGCGACCGCCGGGGGCGGGGGAAAGCCATGGGTGGAGGCGGAGCCAGCGGCGGCGCTTGTCGTCCCAATCGGTGATGTGGCGGTCGATGGTGTAGGAGAGGGAGGGATCGTCGTAGAACGTGGAGTTCGGGGGGTCGCGGAGGAGGTCGGGGTCGGTGTCGTTGAAAAGGTCGGGATGGATGGAGAGGTTGGCGAAGTGGAGGTAGGGGGAGAAGGAGGAGGAGGAGTAGTATCTTGGGGAGGGGGAGAAGGAGGTCATGGGGGTGGCGGGGGATAGGATGGAGGAGAGGATCCAGAAAAGGAGGAGGGCGGAGAACGCGCCGGCGATGAAGACGAGACTGTCGGCGAGGAGGGTTGGCCGGTGGGGCCGGCAGACGGGGGCTCTCACCATGGAGGCCTTGGGCGAGTTAGAGGATGAGTCTGGGCACATCATATCTCCTCAGAGAGAGACACACACACATACACACAGAGAGAGAGAGAGAGAGAGAGAGAGAGAGAGTTGGCGTGGGGAGAGGGATGGAAGAGTGAGGGAAAGAAATAGAGAGGGGAAAAGGAGAGGAGTGTTGGGATAGTGCCAAGATTAGCTGACACCTGGGGGATGTTTTGGTTGGAAAGGTGGAGTGTAGCCCTGGAGGAGAGAGAGAGAGAGAAGAGAGGATGGGAAAGGGGAGGAGGTGAGGTGGAGAAAGAAGGCGAGAGAAGGGAGAGGAGAAAGTGTTATAGGCGCTGCCTCGTCGGTGAGGACAACGGAGGCAGGAGAGGATGAAACAACGCAAAACCGAAGTCCTTGCCAAGTGCACCACCATTCTCACCCTTTCCTTTTGTCCAAGTTCCAGTTTAGTCTACAGTCTACTCTGGTACCCAAGAGAAAAAGGATACTGACAAAGTAAACAAAAGTGAAAGAAGATGCCGACAGAGTAAAAAAAGAAGAAAAAAAAAGCTTGGGAGAGTTTCTAGCGTTTCAGGAGCCAATATGTGTACGCATGAGGAAAGCAGGAGAGTTCGGAAGCTTGACGGACCACTTGGATGACTCCATGTAACACCACCCAATAATCACAAGCAAAGCATAATAATATAAATTACAAAATGTAATCTTGCAGTTATCTAATAAGCATTCCTCCAAGTCTAAATTTATCATGCTTCGAACTCAAAGTGTAACAGATGCCGCATATCTATATAACAAACTATACAAGCATGCAAGACTACAAATCATATTAAAGTAACAATAATTTTTAAAAATTTATTTAATCAAGAACTTATTCAAACCATTCTTATAATTGTTCCAAAGTAACATATATCAGCATATGCTAACTATTTATTTAATTCAAACAAAATATTCTAACTAGTCTAAATAGTTTTACTAGAACTCCAATAGCTGAAAAAATCTTCAAATTATCTAGTGTACGCACCCAAGTTCCGAGCAATTATGCATCTAGATATGAAAAATAGAAAAAGTATAATAATGAGCTACACTAACCCAATAAACAACATAACACCCCAAAGTGGGGTCTAAGCATTCCAAATAATAAGTTAAAGGGCAAATATTGACTGAAAAATAAATCAATTTTTGAATAATACATATATCTCTTTAAAATATACTATTATTTTTATAAACTAATACCAGAAATCCAACAACAATCGATGGCCATGTAACCTAATGGCATGGTTCAGAATGTACAAAGTATCAAACACTATTATTATTAACCACCAGTAGTACGGTGTTTAAATACCACTATTCTAATTACCTTTGGTGCAGTGTCAAAACGAATTTCTCAAATTATAAGTCGATAGAGCCAAGAATAATCTCTATTGGTGGGGTCATATTATAGCCGTGCTGAGAATATATACATATAAAACAAATTTTATAATTTACCTAGTCATATTTTCTAAATTTTATAAATATAATATAATTTAAAATAATTACTATCATAGTAATAACATGTCTGACCCGTTCAACCAAGTATAAAACGAATATCATAATAAAATTTAATAAACTAATTATTGTTTTACTAAAAATTTGAAAAACACACTTTGAAGCATTAGATTATTTATCGCTTCTCGCTTCAAAACTCTACTTTAGATAGGCGGGTCAGGTTTACCTATTTTAATATCATTAAAATACCATTAATTTTATCATCATCTTAGAGGTGAAGCAAAGTCAAAAATTAAAATACTATTGAAAAATGGCCTTATGCCCCTAAATTAGGTCGGTTAGGTGGCAGTGCCCGACTGCCCAAGTTGGTTCGAGCAAGAAGAAATCAAGTGGTCAGGTGAAGATCAATAGTGGCCAAATTTCAAAAGGTCTAGTTGAGGCTGAAGTAATGGGCCGGTCTATCGCTTGGGTACCGGGGTGGTTTAGGGTCTCCAAACTGGGTTAACTTGAATTTAAGCAACAAGAAAATCAAAAATTACACTAGCATCCCTTAGCTTATCTAGACAGAAAAAGAGAAAAAGGAGAGAGAATCTCAGCTCGGGTTCCGCGAGATGTCTGGGTTTGGTCCTTTAATGGCACAAGCCATCTTGGATCATTAATGTATCTGGTCTATCAATTAAGTAGAGAAAAAAAGAGAGGGTTTTTTTTTAATTAATTACAAATAGGAAAAAATAAGAAGAAAAATAGAAGAAATAAGAAGAAGAAGAAGAATGAAGAGGAGGAAGAGAGGCAAGAGGAGGGAGGAAGGACCTGGCGGTGGGTGCCAAGATCCGAAGACTAGTACAGTGGAGCAGGCGATAGAGGTGACGGCGACCAGGGTGGCGGTCGGCAAAGGTGGAAAGACAGCTAATGATGGGGCTCCGGTGACAACCCAAGGCATCAAAGAGGACAAGCCTCCATCTCCGGCGACAAGTGCCGACAGCGAAGGAGGCTGGAAAAAGAAGAACAATATGGGTTTTTGGATCGTAAAACAGGGGATTTTCAGAGCCCCTTCTTTCACGAATTTTTTCGGCGAAACCTCGGCCGGCGACGAGGCTGGTGAATGGGAAAACAAAAGAGAAGAAGATTAAGGGTCCTACCTCTAATTTTGACAAGGCTTGGCTGCATTTTTTAGCAAGCAGAAGGAGCTTAGGCCATCAACAATCAAAAGAGAAAAAGAAAAAAAGGCGACATCATATGCGAGGATCTTCTGATGAGGATGAACTAAAAAGGGTCGATAGCTTAAATAAAAGTGGAGGCTAGGCTTATCCTAGCCTTCGGTAAAGTCTGCGGTGGAGGACTCATCCTCCTCCGCTACTATGATCTACTAGGGTACTGCCTTATTTCAAATCTAGACAAGCCTTCATGCCTTTAATTGGTGCCAATCCGAGCTAACAGGCCGACCCATTGAGGCTGGGCCTCGATAGGGCTAATAAATAATTCTCATTAGTAGGGCCAGATTATAGTCGTGCTGAGAATACAAACATTCCTACGAGTCTAAACTATTGTTAAACAAGCATTCCCACGACTCTAACTTAATACCATATCTATCATACATCTTCATGCATGAATGATTAAAATGATTCAATGAGTGTGAGATTTGCATTGTTTTAAAACATTTGGGGTCCGAACCTGCCATCTTCTTTGTGCGGAAGACAGCCCAGTTGTGGATGCTCTTTAGGCATCATACCAAGAAGGCCAAATGGCGTTTCGTTGGCTAATCTCGCATGGAAATTTTTATGCATGTACATGAATGGTAGTGATGCCTATATACAAGTGGTTTACAGCTCGAATTTAGGTGGTGGCTATGTATGAATTTCGTGTAAGGAGTTGGCGTTGAGTGAAGATGATATCAGTACTTGAAATGTATCGAAGTGGACAACAAGATTTATTGACCCAGTGGGAAAGAAGTTTTTAATAAAAAGGAAAGAAAATACTATACTTTTATGTTTCTCAATCCAAAAGATCCTTGCAAACGAAGTAACTTCCTTATCCATGCAACCATTTTAATAGCTTATAAAAGATATCTATATATCTATCTCTATATATATATCATGATGCATGATAAACATATGTAGTCATGCAAGGATCTAGGGGGATGTTATCCAACGCCAAACATGGCATCTATCATACGTTTTGTTACTCTAAGAAACACCAATATAGTCTTCATGACCATCAAATAGTTCAACTAATGCCACACTTGAAATTCTTCCTTCAAGAAGTCTAAAAAAAAAAATCTTGTCTTTCATGCTCTTGCTCTCCATCTATTGTCTCCTTTATAAATCCCAGCCTCAGGAAATCGTGCCATACGAGGTTGCATTATTTATTCACACCGCGGAGAGAATGGGAGTGGGCTCCAGGTGATCGTTCAACGGTCCAGAACGTTGCCACGTGTGGATTTCGTGCTGGGAGTCGGCGTTGGGTGAGGACGATATCAACGGGTCAAAATTGTTGAAATGTAGGGACGTGGATCGGGCGAGATTTACGGGTCGTGTCCCTCTTTAGAATGTGAAAGCGACGGATTTGATATTCCGACGCGCGTCCAACGTGATATGTGTCGTCTCACGATCTCAGACTTAATCAACATTTTGACGTAAGTTAAGATAGTTATAACGGCCGTTATTTACCTCAGCAGATACTATTTATTTTGTACTTAAATAATTACTCTCGTATTAGCTATTATAATAACAATATTATTATTACGGAGTAATTTTTTATTTCTTGCCCATACAGGTTATTATTATTTAGTAAAGTTGAAATAACAAATTTTAATTTTGAAAAATACTTTTCCAAAAAGTACTATAAATAAAAACAATGATAATTACTTTTAGGGTTTTTTTTTGCATGCCATCCTAAATATCGAATTTTGCATTAATACTCTTTCAAAATTGATATTTGCATATATACCATCGTAAAACACTTGTTTTGCTATTCTACCATTTTTTTATCCTTGTTTTTGTATATTTACCCACGCCATCTAACATCGTTGAAAAATTAACATTTTCAAATTAAAATAACTAAAATATTCTTAATAGGTAGATGTGCAAAAAAATATATTTATAAAGCGATTGCAATGAAAGACAAAAAAGTAATTGCAAAATTTTATTTTATTTTTAATTAAAATTAATATGATTTTTATTCATGGTGTTAGAAAAACTGTTATATTAGGAGCATTTGTGCAAAAACAGAATTTTATGAGAGCATAGAAATAAATATAAATTTTAAGAAAATATTCATATAAATTTAAATTTTTAGAAGGTATTTATTAAAAAAAACTCTTACTTTTATTATAACAGCCCGTTATGATATTAAACATATAATTGCCGTTATCTTTCCCTGCTGTTGTGTATAATATAATGGAAGCCTGAGACAATTATAACAGCTATCATATAACATGAAACTGTTACAAGAAGGGTCATTATATCACTACAGTGGGTGCTATTTTAACTCTAATCCGTTGATGAGGCACAAGATACCTGCCTTCACGGGTACGCTGTGGGTGCATATCGGATGGGAATCATGTGAGTATAGCGTACGTCCTTTGAAATGTGGTGGAGCCTGGAGCCCACACAAGATTGACAGGATTTGCTGCGAGAAATCATGTACTTATTATTTCAAATTTTTTAGCATTCTGATTTCTTGTTTGGCTGCTTTAAATTTAATCTTAAAGATTACTAAAATATCTAATTTACAGAAAATTATCCAAAACATAAGTGTAACCAAAACTTTCTTCAGTTTGCATATTAGAATTTTTCTAAATGCATAAACTTTACAGGCTATGTTATTTTGCAACAGTATCTATTAGGAGTTTTAGTGGGGTTTCAGCACTGTTCTAGTTGCTTGTTTCCATTATCCCAAGATTCAGGGAAATGGTTGGTGGCATGTTAACTCTCTCTCACAAACAACCAATGAATGATGCGCCCTATGTTCCCGATTTTGACAAATATCTTTGGATGGAGGAACTTATGATACGTCGAACCTATAGCTCAAGCATGTAGCTTTCATCCCTAATTTGGAGTTATTGGTATTTGTTTTGCTGAGGTGCTTCAGTTCTCATATGATCGAATGAATTGCAGTGTTGGGAGCACCATCTTCCTACAAAAATGATAATCGATTAATTCTATTGAAGCTATCAATTTTGACCGATCTCTCTTACTAATGGAAGTCGAAGTTATGCCTATGCGCTTCCTATCATCCATGCAAGTGGCACGCCATCCCTCATGTGGATTAATAATGTTTGTTTGTAGAGGTATTTATCTTCGAACTGTTTTTTTAATTTTTATCATTGAAATATCTTATTTAATGGTTGATGCTATGTTTATCATCTTCCATAGAACAACAATATGGTAACACCCTGCAAGAATTCAATTTTGAAAAATATTCCTCATTAATGAAAGAAATCACGCTTACATATAGTCTACTCACTACAAAAAAATTATCTTTTCCAGCACTTTTTAAAGTCTGTACCAATGCTTATAAGCATTAGTAATTTTGGCGTCGATGCTTTTTAAAATGGCGCAAAAGCGTCGGCCTGCGTAAAGTAGAAATTGCTTTTGCCAATGCTTTTGAAAAGAGTCGGCAAATAATGGGAGCTTTGCCGACGCTTTAAAATATCGGTAATAGTTATTCTAACGACGCTTTAAAGCATCATTAGAGTTATTTTTAAAAAAAATATTTAAAAAGCTTAATTATTTTTTGGGGGGGCAAAAAAAAAAAGCCTAAATCAATGTTTTTTCACAAATGCCCAATATTTTTTTTACAAATTACAATTACGATTGGAGAGACTAGTTCTCTTAAATTCTGTTTCCATCTCCTTCGCTTTCGTGAAGAAGATTACTGATTATTGATTACTATTGTTATAAGAGATTACTAATTGATAGAATTGGAAAAAGGATTACGTAGCTTTCACACTTGCAAACCATGAAGATTATTCTTGATAGCCGCCATTTAACTTGATAATCACATAGCTAGATAAAGCATCGTCTAGCTTACGCTTTGTTAACCACATCTTTTTTTGTATAAAAGAAAGAAAAGAAGAAAAAAAAAGAGGGACTAGAGAAGCAAACCCCCATCCTAGATTTATGCTACAACTAAATAGATTCAACCAGAGAAGAAATAAAGAGAAAAAAAAAATAACAAAAAAAAAGGACTACAGCAAAACAAAAGGAAGAAACATATAAAGGACTACCGCAAAAGAAAGAAAGAGACATCTAATGCCAATTTTGCCTTCAGAAATGCATTTTATTTATCCTTGAACGGCTCAACCACCAGGCCTATCACTTTCCTAAATCTAAATGCCATTCATGAACAGATAGGACGGCTTGACACAGCATGGCAAACAGCTGGCCTGGTGCATGCATAGAAGAATCGAAGTATCCAAAGCTTAAATTTGAATCATTCTTCCAAGGATTGCGAACTGAAGTGAGACTAATAGCCCAAACCAGTTGCTTATAAATAGGACGGACCGGCCATCGACCCTCCACTGGTGCCTTAACCTCCTTTGTCCCATGCAATGGTGCATCATGCCAGATACCATCAGCTGGAATTACATTCCAAGGCCTATTCCTACGCCCTTCCCGAGCCACTTGGACCCATGACTTGACCCCATCTAACCAATTATAAAACCCTTTTGCAAAGAAATAGAATGTGAAACACACAAAGGCAGGGAACCAAGTCATCCAACAGAAACAGTCAGCGTGCAGGCAGGCCTACTTCTGAAAGGCCTGCACCAGCTTAATTTGGATCTTCTTACTGGAATCTAGCTTTCCACTCCTTTGTTTCTCCTATAAAAGGATGCAACATATGATCATATCCCTCAACACCCTGCAAGCACATACATTGAGATTTGAGAGCTATGGAAAGCCCATTGAACGTTTTATCTCCCTTCTTCCTCTACCTCTGCCTTCTGTTAGCACTGTTTCAAGCCCCCACCCCATGTATTTCCGACCCCAACCCTCTCCAGGACTTCTGCATCCGCACATCGCCGGCAGGCCAATCCGCCGCCACCTGCAAGGCTGCTTCCGCCGTCGTGTCCGACGATTTCTTCTTCGATGGCCTGACCAAGGAAGGCAACACTAACAATTCCTTTGGCGCAGGCTTAACACAAGCGACCCACGTCCAGTTCCCGGGCCTCAACACGCTTGGGATCGCTATGGCTCGCATCGACTTGGCCCCCGGTGGTCTGAACCCGCCGCACACCCATCCTCGTGGCTCCGAGCTGGTGATGGTCCTCAAGGGAGCGGTGCTCGTTGGGTTTGTGAGCGGTGACAACGTGCTGTACCAGAAGGTGGCGAGGCGAGGAGAGCTGTTCATCGTTCCCAAGGGGCTCGTCCACTTCCAAAAGAACACGGGGAAGGGCAAAGCTATCGTGATCGTTGTATTCGATAGCCAGTTCCCGGGGATTGTGCCCGCTCCGTTTGCACTCTTTGGGACAAAGCCGGCCATTGACAGCCAGCTGCTGGCCAAGGCATTCAAGGTGGATGGGGAGGTCGTCACCAGCTTACTCTCCAACTTCGGCAATTAATAGAACTGCTTCAAGACCATATACTTCAATTCCATCTCTAGTTTTTGCTTCTTCCCGTTGCATGTCTTTCGTTTATCCATCTGAAGTCTTAGCTGCGTTTTGTGACTATTTCTCATTCTCCTGTATTGTGACGATCTATTCATTCTTCTTCTTTTCCTGTTTTCATGACTTTTATTAATTTTCTTTCCTGAAATTAAGAATGATGATTTCTTCATTTGTTCCTTCAAGAAAATAGGAAGTGGGATGTAATTCCTGTTTTTGGTGTCAATAAAACTAGTAAAACTGTTCGTAAATAACTTGGTCTTATGCGCGTTATAAGAACTGACGTGACTTTCTATTATAATGGTGCTGTACGTATTCAAGCATCTTCTTTCGAATTAACTTAATAAAAAGTACCGTTTACTTCTCATGTTGGGACTTGCTTCCATACAATTTTTAGCAAGTAATTAATGTTGTTGAATACTAATATGCTTGCTAATTATTACGAAGGAGACTTTGAGTTTGTTGGTTGTCACCTCTGTCCCTATTGCATGTTCTGGTGAGTAGTTCCAAGTTTGAACAATCCTTGTAATCATAATTCATAGGTATTTCTCTGCTACAGCCCCATGGAGAAGAGAGATGATTCACTAGAGCCATAAAGAAATTAGAGAACGGAGAACATAATAAACTAGAACAAGAAACACAAGCTCTGAAACAAATCTTGTCTTTTGTTTCCTGTTTTTTCCATTGTCTCACATCTATACAAATCTTACGGTGAGACCCTTAACAGACTCAGCTCTCGATCTCCACCATAGTCTAGCTAGAAACATATTAGTAGAAACCTAAACCATATTTTTGTTGGAATATTAATAATATAATTTCTTATTTCCCAAACACATTGTAACGAGAAGAGAACCATCTTTCAAAGATATATATATAGAAGGCGTGCTGTAATTCCTCACTACAGCCACTACCTCTGGGTATCATAGAGTCCTGCTAGCCCTCCAGTGGTTTTACATACATGGCTTCTAGAGTGCAAGAATCGTATACCAAATGTTTTTAAATCAGTTTTTTGGCTTCTAGAGTGCTCGTTCCAAAATTGGATTCTACGTCCATGGATATAGATGCATATGCATGATGAAGCTTGTTGCGTAAAACACAGGATCCAAACGGTGAACAGAACAATGCATAGAATTGAGAGAGGAAGAGAAAGAAGAATAGAACACAGAAATTTTATGTAGTTCGGTAATGTGTCAACGTCCACACCAACGAAACGGCTGTAACTTTCACTATCTCCCAAATAACAAGGGTTACAAGATATTTATAGTTAAACCCTAGCCCCAGAGTCTCAATCCCTATCAGCATCTTTGGTAAAATAAAACACTACATAATTATCCCAAAGATAAACATATCTCGTTGCTTCGCTCTGCTCCGTTAGAATACCAGTGTACCACTCAAATAAGAATACTACTTAATATGAGCCATTTACTCTAACAATCTCCACCTTGGCGAAAATAACCCCTTAGGAGAAAACTTGTCTGCAGTAACATGTTTTGTCAACATGTGTGCTGCATTTTTAGAAGTGTGAACTTTCTCAAGTAATATGTCACCAGAAGAAACCAACTCTCTGATCTTGTGATACCTCACATCTATGTGCTTGGTTCTCGTATGATACACTGGTTCTTTGCCAAATAGATCGCACTTTGACTGTCACAATGCAACTGAACTCCACCTTGCTGAACACCCAGCTTCTTAATAATCTCGTCAGCCACAATGCTTCCTTGGCAGCCTCAGTTATTGCCATATACTCTGACTCAGTCGTAGATAGTGCAACTAGAGACTGAATCATGGACCTCCAACTGATAGGCCCTTCTGCAAAAGTGAATACATATAGTCGACCTCTTGTCATCCAAATTTTCTGCATAATCTGCATCAACATATCTCACGATTGAAGGATTATCCTGCTGTCTGACAAATATGATACCATAGTCTGTAGCACTCCTCAAGTATCTGAATATCCACTTGACTGCATTCCAATATTGTCTTCCTAGATTCGCCATAGACTTGCTCATTGCGCTAACTGCATACGCCAAAATCGACCTAGTACAAACTATAGCATACATCAGACATCCCACTGCACTAGCATATGGAACCTTTGACATGTCTTCAATTTCTTTCTCTATAATTCGGGCACTGGGAGGTAGACAATCTGAAGTGATTCGCTAAAGGTGTGCTCACTGGTTTCGCATTACCCATGCTAAACCTCTCCAACACCTTATGTATATAACTACCCTGAGATAACCACAATTTTTTGAAATCTCTGTTCCTGCGAATCTCCATCCCAAGAATCTTCTTGGCCGCATCTAAATCTTTCATGTCAAACTCTCTACTCAATAAAGTCTTCAACTTATTGACTTCATTCACTCTTTGCAGCAATCAACATATCATTCATATAGAATAAGAGAAAAATAAAAGAAAACCATCATCAAGGCTCCTCACATAAACACAACAGTCATACTTACATCTCTTGTAGCCAATTCGAATCATATAGGAGTCAAAATGCTTATACTACTGCCTCAGAGACTGCTTCAGCCCATAAGTGACTTCCTCAATTTACGGACTAAGTGCTCCTGTCCAGGTTCAGAAAATCATTCTGGCGATTGCAGGTAAATCTGCTCCTCCAACTCACTATGAAGAAAACTGTCTTCACATCCATCTGCTCTAACTCCATGTCGTAATGTGCTACCAATGCCAACACTACCCTGATGGAAGTGTGTTTGACCACTGGAGAGAAAATCTCATCATATCAATCCCAACTCTTTGTGAGTATCCCTTTGCTATCAGACGTGCCTTAAACTTTTTTTCTTCTTTTTCTGATACGTTTGCTTTTTCTTGAACACCCACTTGCATCCTATCACTCTCTTCCTCTCTGGAAGCTCCACCAACTCTCATGTCTGATTTTTATTCGAAGATTTCATCTCTTCCATCATAGCACCCATCCATCTGCTCTTCTCTTGGCTGTGTATTGCCTTCTGAAAAGTAGTAAGATCTCCACTGCTAATGATTAATGCATAGGAAACCAAATCTTTGAAACCATACCTAGTTGGTGGCTTGATAGTGCACCTGAGTTTGTCTGTGGCTATGTTGTGATGCTCTTGATCTGCTGAGGTAGAAGCCTCTGTACCCTGAACATTTTTCTTCTTGACAGAACTCCCTAAATCTACTTGCATCACCTGCTTATTGCTGCTACAATTTTCTGGCACATGCTTCTCTTCTTCTTGAGTACTTTTCAATATGGCCTTCTCATCAAAAGCCACATCTCTGCTAATCACCATCTTATTTGCCTTCGGATCCCAAAGCTAGGACGCTGTCACCCCTTTCTGATACCCCAAAAAGATACACTATCTAGACTTCGGGTTTAGCTTTGATCTCTTCTCACTAGGAATATGCATGTAGGCTGGACATCCAAATACTCTCAAACCTGAGTAGTCTATCTCATTACCTGTCCACATCTCCCCTATGACCTTACCATCTAGTGCTGTCCTAGGTGACCTGTTAATTAAGAAGCAAGCCATATTCACTGCCTCTGCCAAAAAGTTTTTTGCAAGCTCTGCATTTAACCTGAGACACCGTGCTCTTTCTGCATTGTTCTGTTCGCCATTTGGATCCTGTATTTTGCGCAACAACTGGTATCAGAGCTGCAATGTTACAAGAAATTATTTCGGTTGCCGTGTTGTTTCTACACGTGGGGAGATCAGAGGGCGCCCGTCTTCTCCCAAGCTGAGGAAATGCAAAGAAATTTTTTCTTCCCTGTGGGTTCTCTCTTGAAGGCCGCGTATAACCAATAGAAGAGAAAGGGTCTGTTCCGTGGGAGGTTTGCTTCACGTGAAGGAGGGGGGATTTGTTTCTCTTTGCTTCGTGTGGTGGGTTGTTTCTCCCAAGGCATCTTCTTCCTAAGACGAAATCCCCAAGCCAGCCGTGGGTGCTGTTTCTCTTCTCACAGAGATTTTTCTTTGGGCATTGTCTCCAAGCCCCCCATCGTTGGTCACGAGCAAGGTGAAAGTGAATCCTAGGTTCTTCGGTGTTAAGCATGCTGATTTTTTTTTTTTTTTAAACCATGGCTGAACCTGATCGGGTTGCCTACGTACCCCTTCATAAGGAGGATCAAGCCATACGTAGTTCTTTTTAAGTTTTAAAACGCAGCGAAAAAATCGAATCAAATAATTTAATTCATGCATGCTTACAAGATCAAATCTAGAAATCAGCACCTTAAGAACACATAGGATTATGCCGGAATCGTTTAAACAATTATGCTAAAACTTTCATGCATGATTAACTATCAGATCTGAAACTTAAGAACTCTATTTTTTGAAACCTCTAAATATGGTATATCTTGAACCTAAGGCATGGGGGTCTTTTATAGCCAAAAGATCCCCCCACGTATCACACCTAATTTAGCCAACTAATTTGGCTGATAAAATTTCCAAAAAATTCCGGTGGTTTGGCAGCTAAGAGGAGATAAACATATCCAAATTTCGTGCATTTTGGATCCCTAAAAGATAGGAATTCATGCGTCCAAAGTTCAGCCGCAGACCACCCTATTTCATGCACCATGCAATCCCTACAAATTAGGAAATTCATCTAAATCTTTCTAGAAAGATTTAAGGCGCCATTTTTATAGAAATTATAGCTCCACGCCTCCTCTCTTCTCATGCCAATTTTTGGCCAAAAATAAAGAGGATAGGCGAAGAAAATATTGGGAATAAATTAAGGTGTCATTCTTCTCCAAGAAGATAAGGATGGGTTCCTAAAATTTAGGTATTCTTCTCCTTATCCAATTCTGATTATTTGAACTCATAATCCTCATCAAATAAGGTCTTCTAATTGATTTGGATCAAGCCCAATCCAATTGGGTCAAGTCCCATCAATTGGGTCAAGCTCAATCTACTTGGGTTGAACCCAATCCAATTAGGTCAAACCCTGATGCAGCCCAAATTGAGTCCTATTCAATTTGGCTCAATCTAAGCCCAATTTACTCAATCAAATTGAGTTCACTAGCAATCTAATTGCTAATTAGTCCTCCAATAATTTAATAATTATTTTAATGCAACTTTTGCTTAGGATAATTTGTCAATCGAATTGACCAAATTACCCCTGAATGATTATTAATCATCAATCAGCCATTTGATCAACCTAGAAACTTCTATGCGTGTGACCTCATAGGTTCGAACCTAAGCCGGTAGTATAGGAACGTCTTCCTATACTAATCGATGTGACCATCTAGCAATGGTACCCGACGTCCGGATAGGCCGAATATATGCGAAGCAAATATTCTGGAACCCTGGACTATGGTTACTGTATAATTCAATCCCTTTGACTCCTAATGCTAGGATGACTTAGAGCTCACTGTCAACCCTATAATTAGTACATCCATTATGTGATTAACTTTAGATATCCCGTGACTCCTCACTGGGATTACCCTGGCCAAGGTTTTGCTAAATTAATCACAAGACATTATCTTCTGTTTCCAGGAGGCGTCAATTCCATCTCGACTCACAACTGACTACGCAAGTACTTGACTGCACCCAGTGACCTTCCGTCACTGAATTAGAAATTCAGGTAGTCCGGTACCAAAGTACAGTGAGTTGCTTGCTAGTCACAGGTTGCGATCTCAGGTCAGAGGGCCAAACTTATACCCATATCCACTCGGAACATCTCTTGACAGTAGAGCATTCCGGAATTGGTCACGTTCAGTAAAATGTACTCCTACACTTCACCTGTATGGTGTCTCCACACTTCTTGGTTAAGAGGACAACCAACGTATATGTCACACAATGACCTAATCTCGATAATGTTGTCGTCCTAGTAACAACATATCATTTGGTCGCGAACAAGTTTAAGGACTCAAAGATAAATCCTCCTTTATCATAACATAAGTCCTAAGGACTTCATCATATAAGAGTTCATTTGAAGATGAAATGATGAATAATGCCAAATAATACTTTATTAATTTGTCAATTCATTTAATCATCAACATGCTGACGATTGACATTTAGGATTGTTGCCCAGATAGACAACCCAAGAGGGGGGGGGGGTGAATTGGGTTTTAAAATAATTTTGCAATTAAAACGTTTGTGGATGACTAATTAATACTTTTGCAAGATGATTAATTAGTTGCTATGTGCTGTGAGTGAAATGAGAGTAATAGAGAGAGACACAAGCAATCACAAACACAATATTTTTATAGTGGTTCGGAGCTAACCCTTGCTCCTACGTCCACTCCCCAAGTCTCACTTGGAAATTCACTATAACCCCTTGGATTACAGCCGGTTGTTTTACAAGCTCACAACCCAACTTGTTGTTTTACGAGCTCACAACGAACTCGGTCGGTTTTCCCAGGCTCACCGACTAGAACCACCCTGATTGTTTTCACGGGATCACAATCGAACCCTTACACGTTGGTTTTACCCTCGGCTCACCAACCAACCTCTACACCCTTGATTCAATCCCCTGACTGAATCAAGCAAAGACAAGATCCAAAGAACAAAGACAAACAGAAAAAAAACAGAGCTTCTAAAAAGCAGATATACAGCAATATAAACTAAAGAGAAGTTAAGAGCCCTCAAACACGTTTGAGTTGGAGTAGAGTAGGGCTTCTTGAACTTTGGGTCTCCTCTTGAATGTCTGGTCGACTTGAAGGCAGAAGGAGACTTCTTTAAATGCTGGAAAGAGGTAGTTGGATGGAGTTTATGGCGCTCTTCCTTCTTTTCTGTTGAAAACCAGTTTGCAGAGTAAGGATGCTTGATTTCTTTGAGTGGAATAGTGCTTCTCTACCTTGCTACAGTCCTCTGTGGCTATTTAAGCCATCCCCCATGGAAACTAGCCGTTA
Organism: Phoenix dactylifera; assembly: GCF_009389715.1. Classification (NCBI taxonomy): domain Eukaryota; kingdom Viridiplantae; phylum Streptophyta; class Magnoliopsida; order Arecales; family Arecaceae; genus Phoenix; species Phoenix dactylifera. The sequence continues at coordinate 426,702 of NC_052406.1, forward strand.
GACACCTTTTTCTGCCCGTTCTGCACAATCTGCACATCCTGACAATGTGTCCGTTGGGGTCGGAGTCGACTCGCGCGATCTGGAGTCGACTCGGCTGTAGCGGGAGTCGACTCATGCTTTTCTGGAGTCGGCTCGGCAACTGTTCCGAATTTGAATTAAAGTGACCTCCTCGACTGGGAGTCGACTCGACTTGACCCGGAGTCGACTCGCCAACATCTGGAGCTGACTTGGCATTTTCGGAGTCGGCTCATCCCATGGAATTCATGGAGCTATTCTTCAATTTGGCTCACTCGAGTCGACTCGACAATCCTGGGAGTCGACTCGGCGCTCAGAGCCCGAACTCCCTATCTTCTGTCTTTTGGCTCGTCCAGTCTTGGAGTCGACTCGAACTGTTCCGGAGTCGACTCGGAGCTCAGTTTCCGAAACATAGCCTTCTGCCATTTTGGTGTAGCGCTGCCTTGGAGTCGACTCGTACTGTCTTGGAGTCGACTCGCGTCTCAGAGACAACAATTCTGTCTTCTGTCTTTTTGGGGTTGCGCTGTATCGGAGTCGACTCGAGCTTTGCGGGAGTCGACTCGAATCTCAGTGTCCGAAAACTGTTCTCTGACTTTTGCCTTGAATGCAACTGAGAGTCGTCTCTAGCTTTCTTTGGAGTCGACCTGCCAACCATCGGAGTCGACTCGGCTCTCAGGGTCGAAACTTGCTCTCTGACTTTTCTGTCTGTAACTCCCTGGAGTCGATTCATACTACTCCAGAGTCGACTCGGCAAGCTTCGGAGTCGACTCGCGCACTTCAGGAGTCGACTCGCTGACAGGTTTTGAGTTGAGTCTTTCTGTTCGTCTGTCTGTTCTCAGTCGGAGTCGACTCGTAATGATCCGGAGTCGACTCGAGCCCGTGCCAGTGATTCTGATACGCTTGGAGTCGACTCGTAATATTCTGGAGTCGACTCGAGTCTCAGACTTTGGTTCAAACTGACTTCTCAACTTATCCAAAATATCTTGAACCAAATCTTGAAACACTTTAGACAAGATTTTCACTGAAACACTCGATTGAATTCATTAGTAAACAAAAGATATACTCAAATGCTTTGAGCTCATCAAAATCAAATAGGGTTTTAATCAATCACTCCACAATCTCCCCCTTTTTGATGATGACAAAACATTGAGTATATGTAAAGTGAATTGCTCAATAAACAAGGAAATAAAATCTATAGATGAATTCAAGTGTCTGGTTATTTAATTTATCCAAGCTTGAAAGGTGTGAAACAATAAATTTTGGAGTTAAAGCTCCCCCTTTCATTTGGAAATATATAAGCCTTCATATCATGCAATCAATTGCTTGGCTTATATATATTTAATAATTTAGCTTTCTTAAAAATTCAGATTCTCCCCCTGAACATATGCATTCTACTTTGTTTTGATTCTCTGAATTTTCTTTTAGTGCATTGAAACTTTTGAACTGAAATTTTTGGTTTTTAGAGGGAAAATCTGTCAATTTGTTCTTGAGTAGGATTCAACTAATCTCCGAATATTCCTTGAATAGATTCTGGAGATTACTCCATTAGGAGCCCCAACAGAGAGATAATGAGCCTCGAGGTATCAAATCCACTTAGAACAAATTATTGTGTGTTTTAAAAATTTTCTTTTTCATTGATTTTCATTTATTCCTTTTATATATCTATTACATATTTCTCCCCCTTTTTGTCATCGTATCAAAAAGGAAGGGAATAGAACACACAATCAATTAGGGATCAAATTGCACAAAATTGAAGAGAATATGTCTACTCATTGTATTGATGTGTATGTAAGTACATTTGTGAATACAATAAATAAAGCAAAAAGTACATGTCAAAATAAAACAAAATCAGCTAGGGTCTCCTCGAGGATGTGGCTCCTCCTCTCAGTCTGTTCTGCTCCATGAGGAGAGTGACCCCATCTGTAATATTCCCAAGCTGGGAGATAATGGCCGAGGTGGCCCTGCTGTGTGTGGTGGAGAGCTCGGTCAGGGTCTCCTGCAGTGTGTCCAACTTGGCGATCAGCACATTCGCCAAGCGCTCTGCCCCCTGACTAGTGGTGCCCATATCCTGTCTGACGTCATCGCGCATCTGTCGTGTGGTGCGTGTGACCTCACTCATGCTAGAGAACTGGGCTTGGATCAGGCTCCTGACATTGTAGATCTCTTCCCGCACATGTGCCGTCATCTCAGTCACGGCAGACAAGGAAGGAACCAATGCAGACGAGGATGCAGGGGAGGGAGCAGTCGCTGGACCTCGGAGCTCCCTCAGCAGATCATCCCGAAGGTCTCTAACAATCTCCTGCCGCAACTCCCGGAGCTGCTCAGGAGAGATCCGGACCTCCATGGGCTGAGTAGGTGGAGCTGAGGAGGAGGGTCCGGCTGAGGTGGTGGGAGCAGAGGTGGAGGGAAAGGTAGGATAGTCTGAGTCTGGGTCAGGACTGGGGGAATGTCTGGTGGTATGTGTGGAGGTGGATGATTTCCTAACCCAGGTTCCCTCGACCTTCCGAAACCCCATCCTGTGTAGGGTTCCCGGACGCATGCGATCTGTCCATCGCAATGCGCGAGAGGGTTCCCCCTCAGGAATGGGAATCTCGGCCTCCCTAAACAAAAGAGTGAACATCATGCCATAGGGGAGGGTGAGCCTAGGTCTATCTAGTGGCTCACATAGATATCGATAAATAAGTTTCGGGAAGTTGATTGGGGTGTCCTGGAGGATGTAGAACATAATAGCTAGGTCTCTCTCAGATACAAAATCGAAGCGGCCAGTCTTCGGGAAGAGGGACCTAGAGATGATACTCAAGAGGAGCCGCATCTCAACTGAAAGTGAGCTAGCGGACACCTCATCTAAGGGGGACTGAGGTGGATGTCCTAGAATGGCCGTAAGGGCCTCAGTCCTATCCTCGGGGTGTGTGGGTGACACCCCAACTTGGAGAAGATGGAGGACCTGAGCAATGATATCCTCCGAAATGAACAATGGGACACCGACTACCGTGCCCTCTATACCCCCATCGCCCCTATGGACAGTGCCGTAGAACTCCCTAACTAACCCTGGGTATGTGGGGAGGTCTAGGGAACAAAAATACTCTAAACCCTGGGCTCGCAATCTCTCTCCTATTGTAAAGCCCTCCTGGGAGAGATAGTCAAAATCGACATATCTCCCGTTGGAGACCGCCTTCCCGGCGCACGGCCTCGAGGGAACCTCCCTCGGCGGGGAACGAGCCGGAGGTTGTGGCCTCACGGGGTCGTTCCGAGCCTTGGAACGCCGCTCGGCGCCGGTCGCGGGTTGGGGCCTCTTCCGGACAATGGCTTTACGAGGCATTTTGACCTAGGGAAGAGGAATGAACCTAAAGAGACGATGAAGAAGGACGGGAAAAATCCTAAGGTCGGCCGGAGACGATCTAGGAGTCGGCTCTAGGGTTGTGAACAGTGGCGGCGGTGAATAGAAGTGTTGAGCAAACGCTTGAGTTAGGGTTAAAAAGTCGGATCCCGACTGTGAGTCGACTCCACTGAGTCGCGAGTCGACTCCAAAATATGCGCGAGTCGACTCTCCTTATGCGCCTATTGACCTCGAGTCGACTCCCGACTGTATGCGAGTCGACTCCCCCTCTGTTGCCATCGATCTCGAGTCGACTCCCGTAAAAGTGCGAGTCGACTCCCCCTTACGAGACGACTCTGAAACTTACTCGAGTTGTCTCGAACTCTGGCACGCACCTAAAAATCATGCTATGTTCGTGCCGAATGAGGGAAAATCACTAAGTTATGATCTGATTTGATGATCATTGAAAAGAAACTCTCTATTAACCACAATCTAATCATCAAAATCAATGAACTAGTGGAAAATACCACTAGGATGGATCAATCACTCCTAATCCCCTCCTAAGCACACTAAATCTCTCTTCACTTAAGGGTTTTGTTAAAATATCAGCTAATTGATCATCAGTGCAAACAAATTGAAGTGTCACATCACCATTCAGTACATGATCTCTTATGAAGTGATGTCTTATCTCAATATGTTTAGTTCTTGAATGCTGAATTGGATTTTTAGTTAGATTAATGGCACTTGTATTATCACAATTAATGGGAATTTTATCTTGTTTAATGCCATAATCTTCCAATTGTTGTTTGATCCACATGATTTGAGCACAACAACTCCCGGCTGCAACATATTCAGCTTCAGCAGTAGATAATGCAACCGAATTTTGTTTCTTGCTAAACCATGAGATTAAGTTTTCTCCTAGGAATTGACATGACCCGCTGGTGCTTTTTCTATCAAGTTTACATTCAGCAAAGTCTGAATCTGTGTATCCTATTAAGTTCAGGCTAGATTCTTTAGAATACCATAACCCTATATTCTTTGTTCCTATTAGGTATTTAAAGATTCTCTTGACTGCAATTAGATGAGATTCCTTAGGGTTAGACTGATATCTAGCACACATGCAAACACTAAACATGATATCAGGTCTACTTGCAGTAAGATACAATAAAGATCCTATCATACCTCTATATAGCTTCTGATCTACAGATTTACCTGATTCATCTTGGTCTAATTTGCATGATGAGCTCATGGGGGTGCTGATTGACTTGTTTCCCTCCATATCAAACTTCTTAAGCATCTCCTTGATGTATTTGGCTTGATTGATGAAGATGCCTTCTTCAGATTGTTTGATTTGAAGTCCGAGGAAATAATTCAGCTCTCCCATCATGCTCATTTCAAACTCACTCTGCATCAAGTCAGCAAATTCTTCGCAGAGGGCGATTGTTAGTAGCACCGAAAATAATATCATCAACGTAAATCTGCACTAATAACATATCTTTGTTTTCCTTTTTCAAAAATAGTGTTGTATCTACATTTCCCCTAGAGAATTCATGATCTAGTAGAATTTGCTAAGTCTTTCATACCATGCTCTAGGTGCTTGTTTCAAACCATAAAGTGCATTGTTCAATTTATATACATGATTAGGGTATTGATGATTTTCAAAATCAGGAGGTTGTTCTACATATACCTCCTCATTAATATACCCATTTAAAAATGCACTTTTTACATCCATTTGAAATAATTTGAAGTCCTTAGAGCATGCAAATGCTAGTAAAAGTCTAATTGCTTCAAGTCTAGCTACAGGAGCAAAGGTTTCATCAAAATCTATACCTTCTTCTTGATTATAACCCTTTGCTACTAGTCTAGCCTTATTCCTTATTACAATTCATTTTCATCAAGTTTATTTTTATAAATTCATTTGGTACCTATAATTGAATATTCAGAAGGTCTTTCAACTAGATTCCATACCTTGTTTCTAGTAAATTGGTTTAATTCTTCTTGCATTGCATTTATCCAATTTACATCTTTTTCGGCTTCTTCTATGTGTTTGGGCTCAAAATGTGAGACAAAGGCTAGATGATTATTTAAGTTCCTAAGGGATGCTCTAGTCCTAACAGGTTGAGATGGATCATCTAGAATTAATTCCTTAGGATGCCCGTGAGCAAACCTCCAAGCCTTAGTCAGCCCATGATCCATAATAGCCTCTTGGCTTGATGATGCATTTTCAATTAATTTTTGACTATCATCTTGTAATGTCATCTCATCTATCTTTTCTTCAAGAATTTCAGCATCATCATCAAAATTAACTCTCTTGCTAGAAGAAATATCACTAGAATCATCAAAAACAACATGTATGGATTCTTCTATAACTAGGTTCTTTTATTAAAGACTCTATAGGCTTTACTAGTTGTGGAGTATCCCAAGAATATACCCTCATCAGATTTAGAGTCAAATTTTTCTAGATTATCCTTCCCATTATTATGAACAAAACACCTACATCCAAAGATATGAAAATAGTTTACCTTTGGTTTTCTGTTTTTCCAAAGTTCATAAGGTGTTTTCTTTATAATGGGTCTCAATAGAACTCTATTAATATATGACATGAAGTATTGATAGCTTCTCCCCAAAAGTACTTAGGAGGTTACTTTCACACAACATAGTTCTAGCCATTTCCTCTAGAGTTCTATTTTTCTCTCCACAACTCCATTTTGTTGTGGTGTCCTAGGTGCGGAGAAAATTATGAGTTATCCCCCTTTTTACTACAGAACTCATCAAATAACTAATTTTCAAATTCGGTTTCATGGTCACTTCCAATTGCTATGACTGAAGTATCTCTAGCATTGGTTACTTCTTTATGAAATTTCTTGAAAACTGAAAATGCTTGATCCTTATGAGCTAAGAACATGACCCAAGTGTATCTAGAATAATCATCTACGATAACTAGACCATATTTATTTCCACCTAGACTTGTCGTTCTAGTTGGTCCGAATAGGTCCATGTGTAGTAGTTCTAGAGGTCTAGAGGTAGAGACACAAATTTATTGTTGGGAACCCGCCCATGCCGCTGATATTTCAAAAAATTTTCAGATGGCAGCGGAATCAGCATGCACGGGTTCGACGTTCATCGCATGAACGTTGTTTCGAGACCTTTCGTAATTAGGTAAGAATTAAAACTTTTAAAACTATTAGGAAGATCAAATCTTTACCTTGCGTGGGTAGATGATCACCGCAACTCTGAATTCGTGGTTTTGGAAGAGGGTTCGCTTGAAGCCGTTCAAACGTCCGGCCTCTACGGGTATCCACACGAAGCAGCATCCGATCCAAGCTTTCTATCTCACCGGGGTGCTAGCTCCCTTGCAGAGATAGCTTTGATGGCTGATGTCCTCCCTCTCAATCAACTCTTGATTGTGCTTAGAAGGAGGAAGAAGAAGGATGAAGAAGAGGAAGAAGATGATCCCCTACGCAGCCTTCTCTTGTTCCTTGTGTTGGATGAAGGAAGGGAAGGGAAGGAGGCCGCCAACACTTGGAGAGCTTTTCCCTTGCTTGCGGCTGAGAACACCAAGGAAAGGAGAGGGCCACGGCTTGGAGGAAGAGAGGTTTTCAATACCTAGGGTGCCGGCCTCATAGTCCCTCTATAGCCATCAAGGGCTCCTCCAAAGTTGGAGCCCTAGATAACTTTCCAAAGAGAGAAGGGGGGCGCCGGCCCCTCTCTTCATGCCGCACACAAGGAGAGGAGGAGGGGCGTAATCCCTCCTTCTTGTGATGCCCTAATCCTCTTCCAAAGAGGATTGGGTGCCTCTCTTATGGTTTAATCCCAATCCAATTAGGATTAGCCAATTGGGTTCAATCTATGCTAGTCCTAATCCAACTAGGACTTGAATGAACCATGACTCAATTGAACTCTTCAATCCTAATCCAATTAGGAGTCATGTTGATTCATTAGATTATTAATTAATTTAGACTTAAGGAATCCTAATCCAATTAGGATTTGTTTAATTTTAGTCCTAATCCAATTAGGACTCTATTTGAATCCGAAGTCCTAATCTAATTAGGATTTCTAGGAATCCTACTCCAAGTAGGAATTCTATTTTAATTCAAAATTCCTAATCTCATTAGGATTGTAGGAATCCTATTCCAAGTAGGAATCCCAGTCCTACTCCAACTAGGATTCCCAGTCCTAATCCAATTAGGATTCTAGGAATCCTACCCGAAGTAGGACTCTTGTTTCAAGTCCAATTAATTAATTCCCTTGGTTCCTTCTTCAACTTCTTTATCAATCAAATTGATTACTTGTGATTCTTAATCACGATTTCAACCATCGGATCGGTCAATACTTCTAGTGTGTGTGACCCCATAGGTTCTATTCTGACTGGTAGTGAGATATATTGTGATCTCTATCTCAATATCATTGAAAACTCCTTTCAATGGGTTGGAACGATTCCAACTCAACTCATTAGGGTTTATCGATCATCGAGATAATCCCTGTGAGTCCCACCATCCACCAGTGACACCTAGCAGCATGTAGTGGCTACCCAGCAGAATGGAATGATGAACCTCTAGGTGCAGTTAACATGTGATACAGTCCTACTATCGTGGATCCCTACAGGACGGAGGTCATGGACAACTTGTCAAACCCCATCGTCTGTCATATGTCAAGATTTATTCGACTTGAGTTCGATAGTGGAAAACTCTTTTTCCACTTTATATTACTGCCCTGGCCAAGGTCTTAGAACTCAGTCTAACAAATCACATAGGATCACTCCTCTTCTATCAAGGTCGATAGATTCCTTATAGGTGCATACCCTACTCTTACAGTGAACCTACTGCAGCCAATCTACACTGCATGGACCCATATGGCTAGAGACCATGTATGTGTGCAGTCAAACTACAATAACCTCACTGTGAGTAGCCGAAGCACCGCAGGTCAAAGGACCAGTCACACTACTGCAACATCAAGCAAGTCACTGACGAGTGGATAGACATCCAAGTGACTTCTTGTCGTGGTCACGCTTAGTACCCTTGTTCTCTAACAAGCACCTGCACTATCACTTCAGTGTCCCTACACTGTGGACTCAAGTCTCGTCCATCCAGAAGGAAAGTGATCTGTGCACTGATCGGATCGATCACCGTCCTCGTGATGATCCATTGATCAGGAGCATTTAGAAATTAATCACCAATGATACATGGCTCAAATTCTCAACTCTTGAGAATATGTATCATCATCTTATTAATTCCTTGGACGATTCATAGACACATAAACAATATGAATGAAAAGATGCCTTTTATTTATTCAATAATAAATAGTCAAGTACAAAATTATGTCCCTAGAATTAATAATGTGTCAGCCAGATTGGCTTCTAGGGCATACATCTAACAATCTCCCACTTGCACTAAAGCCAATTGGTCATATATCTTAGGCCCATCTTCTCAAGGTGGGCTTCAGTCTTTTGCTGACTCAGCTGCTTAGTGAATGGGTCCGCCACGTTATCCGCGGAGTCTACTCTCTGCACCTCTACATATTTCTTCTCCACATAGTCGCGTATGAGGTGAAAGCGCCGCTCTATATGCTTAGACTTCTGATGAGACCTTGGCTCCTTAGCAAGAGCTATGGCGCCATTATTATCGCAGTAGAGTGTTATGGCATCTGATGTCATCACGTCCAACTCTGCAATGAATTTTTTGAACCAAAAGCCTTCCTTAGCAGCTTCAGAGGCGGCGATGTATTCAGCTTCCATAGTAGAATCAGCAATGATCGGTTGTTTAGAACTCTTCCAATTTACCGTACCACCATTGCACAAGAACACATATCCAGATGTTGACTTTCTGTCATCGACATCAGTCATGAAGTCTGAATCTGTGTACCCTTCTACCTTTAACTCTGATGATCCTCCAAAAACCAAGAATAAATCTTTAGTTCTTCTCAAGTACTTAAGAATATTCTTCACAGCTGTCCAGTGTTCTTCACCTGGATTCGACTGATATCTGCTTGTGACACTCACAGCAAGAGCTATATCAGGTCGTGTACATAGCATGGCATACATGAGGCTTCCTATTGCCGATGCATAAGGAATCTTGCTCATGCGTTGAATCTCTTCAGATGTGTTGGGGCACATCTTCTTGGAGAGATGAATTCCATGCCTTAGGGGTAAGAGACCCCTCTTGGAGTTTTCCATGCTGAACCTCTTCAGCACCTCCTCTATGTACATCTTCTGTGAAAGGCCAAGCATCCTTTTAGATCTATCTCTATAGACCTTTATTCCCAAAATATAGAATGCTTCCCCAAGGTCTTTCATGGAGAATTCTTTTGACAACCAGACCTTGACCGAGGTTAGCATGGGAATATCATTCCCAATCAGGAGAATGTCATCTACGTACAGTACGAGAAAAACGACAGCACTCCCACTAACCTTTTTGTAAACACACGGTTCCTCTTCGTTTTTGATGAAATCAAACGTTTTGATTGCATCATCGAAACGAGTGTTCCAACTCCGAGATGCTTGCTTTAGTCCATAGATGGACCTTTGCAGCTTGCAGACCTTGTGATCTCCATCACTGGAAGTGAAACCCAAAGGCTGTTCCATATAGATATCTTCATCAAGATATCCATTCAGGAAAGCAGTTTTCACATCCATCTGCCAGATTTCATAATCATGAAATGCTGCAATGGCAAGCAATGTTCGGATGGATTTTAGCATGGCTACAGGTGAAAAGGTCTCCTGATAGTCAATGCCTTCGCGTTGACTATACCCTTTCGCCACAAGCCTTGCCTTATAGGTCTCTACCTCTCCATCCGAACCTATCTTCCTTTTGTAGATCCATTTGCATCCAATAGGTACAATACCTTCTGGTGGATCTACTAAGGTCCAGACTTGGTTGGAATGCATGGAGTCTAACTCTGACTTCATAGCTTCCACCCATTTCTCGGAATCGATATCAGATATCGCCTCGTTGTAGGTTTTGGGATCCTGTATGTGATCCCTATCTCCCACTAGGAACATTTCCTCGGTATCCTCTTCTAGTATACCTAAGTATCTATCGGGAGGATGGGAGACCCTACTAGATCTACGAGGTGGTTGAGGGACATCGTGTACTGGCTCTTTATGAATGGGTTCTATAGGATCCATGACTCGTTGCTTTTCAGAGACTTTCTCTTCAAGCTCAATTTTCCTCCCACTGCCTCTATCAAGGACAAACTGATTTTCCAAGAAGATGGCATGACGGCTCACAAACACATTGTGATCCTCTGAGACGTAAAAATTGTATCCTAATGACTCTTTAGGATATCCTATAAAACGAGCACTTATGGTCCTAGCATCTAACTTGTCCGCCTGTAGTCGCTTGACGTGGGCCGGACATTCCAAATCTTGAGATGACCCAGACTTGGTTTCTTACCATGCCATATCTCATACGGTGTGGTAGGAACGGATTTAGAGGGAACTCTATTCAATAAAAAATTGCTGTGAGTAAGGCATCTCCCCAAAGGAACATAGGTAAATCAGTGAAGCTCATCATGGACCTGACCATATCCAATAGGGTCCGATTCCTCCTCTCTGACACCCCGTTGAGTTGAGGTGTACCCGGAGGTGTCCATTGTGAGACTATGCCGTTTTCTTTGAGATAGTCCCGGAATTCTCTACTAAGGTATTCTCCTCCTCGATCTGATCGAAGAGCCTTAAGAGGTTTTCCAGTTTGTTTTTCTACTTCATTCTTGAACTCTTTGAACTTTTCAAAAGAGTCAGACTTGTGTCTCATAAGATACACATATCCATACCGTGAATAATCATCGGTAAAGGTAATGAAGTAAGAATAACGTCCCCTGGCTAGCACATCGAATGGGCCACATACATCTGTATGTATTAGGGTAAGTATTTCAGTGGTCCTCTCCCCATGTCCTACAAAGGGCAGTCTAGCCATTTTTTCTTGAAGACAGGACTCGCAAACTGGATATGACTCGGAAGTCAATGAGCCGAGAAGCCCATCTTTATCCATTTTGTTCATCCTATCCTCTCCAATATGGCCAAGTCTGAGGTGCCACAAATATCTTTGGTTTATCTCATCTCTGGATCTTTTGGATCCTTTGGCACTCACATCTTGCTCGGTAACATTCACAGATACATCCATATGTAAATGATAGATGATGACCCAAAGATTGATTCATAGATTGATTTTGATGATCACAAAACCTTGAAGTATAGATACTAATGTTTATGTTGCAAGGAGAAAGATATTTATTTTGCAAGGAACATAGCAAGTTGGGAGAACACAAGAAGGCCTCCAAAGCTCTCAAGTTGGAAGAAAGCTACAATTTATTGGCCCAAGCTTAAAGTTCAAAGGATTTAAATTGGAGGAGTAAAATCAAAGGAAAAATTCAAAAGAATAGTCTTCGAGTCGACTCCTGAGGAATTCGAGTCGACTCCAATGTTTACCGAGTCGACTCCGGGGAAGTATGAGTCGACTCCTAAGAGTCATAGGCAGAAAAGTCAGAGAGCAGTTTTCGGGTCTGAAATTCGAGTCGACTCCAGTGGAACGCGAGTCGAAGCCTCCGATGGTGATTGGCAGCTGGACTCGACCTACCCAAAGACAAGAAGACTAATGTTTCAGAAAACTGAGAGCCCGAGTCGACTCCAAGAAAGTTCGAGTCGACTCCAAGACTGACAGCTAAAAAGACAGAGGATCGGGAGTTCGGGCTCTGAGATCGAGTCGACTCCAGGAAGTCCGAGTCGACTCGAGAGGACAAAATTCAAAATGGTCCACGACTTCAGTGATGAGCCGACTCCGAAATGCCAAGTCAGCTCCAAGAGTGGGGCGAGTCGACTCCAGGTTAAGACGAGTCGACTCCCAGTCGAGGCAAGCACATTTAATTCAAATTTGGAACAGTGGCCGAGTCGTCTCAGGTAAACACGAGCCGACTCCTGCAACAGGCGAGCCGACTCCTGATCGCTGCGAGTCGACTCCGATCCCAACGGTAACATTGTCAAGAAATGCAGACTGTGTCCAACGGCTCTTTTTCTGTCTCTAACGGCTATATTCTTGTTTCCACGCCATCTAAAGCTATAAAAACAAGAAGAGAGCTATGGGAGAAATCATGGAAGTGGGAGAGATCATCTAGGAAGAGATTCTCAAGAGATTACAAAGGAAATCTCCCATAAGCACAAAAGGGCCATCCAAAGGAAATAGAGAGAAGAAGAGCATCCAAGTGAATCCGAAAGCTTCCTCTCCATCCGTGTGCTGCTCGGGTATCCTCTACTTCATGCCAAATCAGAGGAGGGATCAAGTAAAGAAGAAGCGAGCTCCTCCATCTTCAAAAACTCGTTTGAGGGCTTTCTTTACTCTATTTGTTTATATTGTCATATTTGCTTGTTTAAGAAGCTTTGTTTGTTTTATATCTTTGTTTTAATATCTTGTAACTTGATTCAATCAAGGGATTGAATCAAGGGGTTAAGGTTTGTTGGTGAGCCAAAGAAAACAACGGGTTGTAAGGTTTGTTGGTGAGGCCAAAGGGAAAACCAACGGTGTTAGGTTTGTTGGTGAGCCGAGGGTAAAACCAACGTGTAAGGGTTCGATTGTGATCCGGAAAACAATCGGGGTGGTTCTAGTCGGTGAGCTGGAAAACCGACCGAGTTCGTTGTGCCTCGTAAAACAACAAGTTGGGTTGTGAGCTTGTAAAACAACCGGCTGTAATCGTAAGGATTATAGTGAAATTCCCAAGAGTCTTGGGGAGTGGATGTAGGTCTGGGGGTGCACCGAACCACTATATGTCTTGTGTGTTTGTAATGCCTCTAGTTATTGTCTAACTAACACACTCACTTACTTAGATAAATGCTTGCTTAATTCTTATCCGGACATCCTTTAGTTGCAAGCATATTTAATCAAGTCGAATTCTATACATCAAACTTTGCTAAGTTTAACTTTCACTGGCATCTATACAACTTAGCATAAGTTAATCAAAAAGTTTAGAAGTAGCATTAAAAGTCTTAAAAGACCCAATTCACCCCCCCTCTTGGGTTGTATCTACTGGGCAACAAGTGGTATCAGAGCAGGTGCTCAAATATTATTTGTAGTCTTAACCGACTAGAAGCCAAAGATCATGACAACTCAAATAGATAGTTTCTAGGAGAAGGACAATCAATTGATACACCTCCACTATTTAATGGCATAAACTATACACCATTGGAAAATACGCATGCGCATTTTTTATACAATCAGTTGATTATAATTTATGGAGCATTATAGTCAATGGAACACACACAAACCACTAGTCATAATGAGAAAATGGCTCAACAAAATTCAAAAGCCATGAACCTACTATATTGTGCACTAGATAGGAATGAGTTTAATTGCATATCTTCTTGCATGACTGCTAAAGAAATATGGAATATGCTTGAAGACAAATATGAATGCACTAACAAATCTGAAACATCATGTGTAGAAGGAGAGCAGTATCACATTGAAAATCCATGCTTGGGGCACAAGAGGTACATGCTGAAACTGAAAGCAATTTTACATTTGATGAACTCCATGATGCCTTTTCTGATTTGTATTTAGAATATAAGAAACTTATTTGTAAGAACAAAAACTTGAAGATTGAAAATCAAATTCTAATAGATGAAAAACTGAAACTAACCAGTAAAACTGAAATCTTAATTAAAGAAATCAAGAACTAAATCAAAGAGATCAACTTCTCACTGAAAGTCATGATAAACTTAAGAAAAACAATGAGTTACTTTCAGAAGATAACAGAAGATTAACTAAAGAAGTTGACAGATTAAAACCTGTTGTTGAAAAGATTTACCCTCAGCTCTGAAAAATTGAACCTAATGATAAATAATCAAGAGCTGAATTTGATAAAGTTACATTAGGATATCAACCTTGGTACACCCAAAAACCTTTTAAGAATATGTTTGTTAAAACAGTTTTTAATTACTCTAAAACAGATTCTTATAAACAAAAGCTAAGTAAAATCTCTTCTGTTGTTCCTAAATCTATACATTACAATTTGATGAACCAAAAAGGGAGAAACAGAAAATTAAAAGTTTTCCTACTACTCATGTTCGATCTAAGTTTGTTAAATTCAACAAGAGGATACAGAAATACATCCCTTGTAATCCTAAAATCTGTAAATTCATGGACCAAAATAGCTATTAAGAGAATATGGGTTCCAAAAGGAACAATTATAGCTAACCTACAAGGACCCAAAGAGCTTGGGTTCCTAAATTGAAAATATGATTATTCTTTCAGCATGCATGTCTAGCTATCCAAGGTTCTAATGAAAGATGTTATCTAAACAATGGGTGCTCTAGACATGTGTTAAGAATTGAATTTAAAATGTAATTTAAAAGAATGATTTAAATGAAAGAAGAATGAAATAAGTAATTCTTACATCTTCTCGTATTGAAATTACTTTATTAGTTGATTAAACATAACTTGAAAGTATTAATCATTTTTGTGATATAAGTGATTTTTTTTTCTTGGGTATGGAAAAGAAAATATATTCAAATCACTTCATTTTTATAGTATGCTCCACTCACTATTGGATAAGTTGCTAAATGATTAATTAATTTATTAAGAATAACTCTATGAATTCTCTATATGCTTGATTAAGAATTTGTATCCATGGCATTATTGTTTATTAATCATAAATATGATAATGTGTACTTGGTATGCTTTGGAATATATGCACTATGAATACCAAGATTAAAGAAACCATCTTTGGCATATAAAATCAACTCATGCTAGTATGTACTTAATCTCAAAAGACCTTGCCATAGGCTTACTTAGATTATCTACTTAAAGGTCAAAGTTTTGCTATGCATGCTAACTAGGAAACAAACAAAAATCATTTCTAAATCTAAAGATGTTGTTTCCATCTCCAAGTTTTTCAAAGCTTACATTGGATTTATTCTTGAAAAATAAAACTGAAGTATTTTTCTGTATTTACTAATCTTGTAAAAGTGGTTCAAATGATAAAGGTTTCCAAACTGTGAAGATAAGAGTATCATGGCACAGTGTTGAAAACCAAATCCTGATAAGGTTATACAGAAAATAATATTAAATCCAATGATTTCAGCACCAAGGACACCATAAGCAAAATAGGATTAATAGAATTCTTGAAGAAATGAAAAAGACAATTATGTATGATAGTCATCTACTTAAATAATTTTTAAAAGACTATCATCACTGCTTGTCATACATATGATTTCTATTTTTGATGAAAATTTTGATCTTCTGAAAAATGGAAAAATGAACCATTGCATATCTTTCATATTTTTCAGTCGTACATGTTATTATGAAAATAATGCCAAATCTGATAGAGATATGTCTATCCTTGGATATCATTCATCAAGCAATGCATATAGAATATTCAATGAAAAGATTTTAGTTGCAGAAATATCAAGTCATTTTATTCTTTATGAGACTAATGATTTATTATCAAGATACTAAGATCAAATTATATATGTATATGGTTAATCTTTTACATATAACAATCTAAAAATATGTTAATAATTAGAACCAAATTGAGTTTTTCAGAAATGCACTTAATGAAGAAAAATTGATGACTACTAAAAGACTAAATCAAGAAAAGATGAAATAGATCTTGATGAAATTTTTGCATGATTAGAAGTAAAGATCACCATCATCATTTGCTTGCTTTATGAGCTTTATAGTCCATCAAATGAGTGTGTAGAATGGACTCCTATGTGCTTACTTTATTAAAGAAGATATATGTTAAATAACCACCATATTTGAAAACACTCATTACAAATATGATAAAGCAATATATGATTTCAAACAAGCATCAAAGCATGATACATAAAAGCTTAAGTAACCTTTTTGATAGAAAGTAATAGTGATAAATCTATGCATCAAAAAGATGAATTTGTGATATCTTATTTGCTCAAAGTATGCATTGATGACATCATTTTTGGTTCTACTAATGAAGAGTTATATTGCAAAGTGAGTTTGAAATATGATGAATGAATTAACATCTTCTCTCAAACTCCAAATTAAGACAAACAGGAAAGGGGATCTTCATTGACCACGTTAGTCCACAAGAAAACTCTTATAGAAGATTGGCATGAAGAAGGTATATCTATGACCCCATCTTGTAGAATTTGAAAAGGATGAGCAAAGTAGATCTATTGTGTTAAAGCTGTATTGAAGCATGATAGAATAATTATTTTATCATACAGCTAGTAGACCAGATTGTATGCTCATTATGTGACCTTGTGCAAGACTTCAATCTAACTTTAATTAATCATATTTTATTGATAACAAATAAATCATAATCTGAATTTTGATAGAAACAAATGTTTAAGATAAATTGATTAAAACATAGTTAACATATCTTATTGATAATTATCTTAAGCAAATAGAATCTAAACTAAATTGACTTGAACTATCTTGGTTAATGAATCTATCTCTTTAGTTCAAATGATATGTGCTTGCTTATATTTAGGCAATCTCTTGAGTAAAGTGACTCAACATGCAACTATTGTCATATCTTATATTGAGTCATCTAGTTAAAAAATATATATGTTGGATGAATGCTTTGTATCTTAAAGAAACTAATGACCTTCCTTCAAGAAAGAAAAATGAGAAATTTCAACTTGAAGGATATCTTCATGTAAGATACACTAAACATTCACATGCAAACAAGAGAGAGGATCTTCTTCAGCCAAAAGTTCACACATAAGAATCTAGTTTGGCTTGAAGAACATATAATGAATAGGTAATTTAGATACCTTTCTCACAAATTAGTTGAGCAAAGTCAGTAACTTAAATCTTATTATGGCATGATTAAATTCTTTAATTATTAATTTTTGATATCATGTCTATATGTGTATTGACTGACTTATACTTTTAGAAATTATTTCATGGTTTGCCCAAACTAAAATATATCTTTGCCTATGTCATAACCATGAAATACACAAGTATATGCTTAAAATGTTGATGTAAAATAACTTGTGAGAAGTTATGAATCCTTGAGCATAATGAAAATGTTGTTTGCATGATATACATATATATGATACGTAAGATTAATTCTCTATTCTGCTCTCTCATGAAAATTACTTGAGAATAACAAAAGAGAGAGAGATAAAGAAAAGAAAATGGATATTATTCAAGAGAAGTAAAATCCAAGTAGAGGCAAACACTTCAACCTTAAGGAAAAGCAAAACAAACTTAATATATTCGACACATTTGTGAGACTTGTGTGAGCATTCTTTTGGAAGGGATAAAATCCATAATTAATTACACTTAAACAGGGAGGTTTTGAAGTAAACATTTTAACCTTTCTATATTGCTCATCATAGGGATGGTGCCAATGGGGAGGCTAGTGGTAGTACCCGGCACTATTTGACCCAACTATTCGGTGTAGGGCATATTAGGGACGGCACAAGAGGGAGGCTAGTGGTAGTACCTCGTGCCCCTTCCCAACTCACCGGATAGGGAGCAAATAGAGTATAGAGCATAAGAAAGTTATAAATGAAAAACAAAGTAAATGAAAGTAGAATTAAGTCAAATTTTTAATCACTTGAAAACACACTTTAAGGATGAAATCATTGCAAGATTATATTTAAATAGGGGGGGTTTATTTGAAAAGAATTGATTTTGATCCTTGACATTCTTGTTCTTAGTATTTTAATGCATGACTTAACACATGGTATATTTTGCATATGGTATGATGTCTTGATTTATGGGTTCTCAATATTTTGTAATGTTTCATACTTGGACAATTTGATTGAATGTTTGAATTGCTACATAACATCTTTTGTTTTAGTTTTATTGAAAAGAAATTTCAGATTTGTCATTCACAATCATTGTTAAAATCTGAAAGCTAAATAAAATTGTAGAAAGGAGAAGAGAAGAACATCTCTATTTAGGGAAAATAAATTGATATTGATCTATCTTTCTACTTGCCTAACTTTGATACATAATGTCCTAATACTTGTTAAATATCCTTTATTTTGTATCGAAACTCAAAATTAAACACAAAGATTCTGAAAGTGCTTTAATGTTATTGAAATATGTATTTTTCAATCGTAACAATTTAAGATGAGCTACATTGTGAAAGATACATATCTCATATTATGACTTAGAAAGCTTCTATTAAAATCCTATGTAATTCAGAATCCGATTTGTATAAAAGTTTAAACTCCATATGATTACTAAATAAAATGTTAATGTAAGAAAAACAGAATTTATTTTGATTGCTCCGATACGCATCCGAAACATATCATTTCTTATTTCAAAGTATACTAATTTTGATTCAAATGATGTGTCTTACGATGATCTTGATTGCAAGTAAATATTTTTAAAATATATGACTTTATTTTAATATTTAAAAATTTATTGAGCTTCATGTATACATCGCTGAAAAACTATGATTAAGAAATTGAGTTCTAAAAATATATATACCTCAATGATCATCTATATGTTTTTTCTCGCCTACATTCTTAAAGATTTCCATCAGAATATATATAGAGTGAATGATCTAAAAGCTAGAAATATTTCCCTCACTCAAATGACTCTAAAAGAAAGAAAATGTAATGCTGTTGAAAGAAACTGAGCGTCAAATGAATCATTTTCTGATTAATATTTCAGTACATTTTCTCAAAGATTAAGAGGAAGCATAACTTGTTCTTGATAGATTAAAAAGGGTGATTGCTATAAATTTTGAATAATTCTTGATCACTCTCCATTCTCGATATCATAGAATTTCAGTTCTATTCACGTTTGTCATTAAAATCTGAAATTCAACAAAAGAAAAGAATGATTAAAGAAGTATGCATCTTTTGAGGGGGAGCTTTAGATATTCAGTATCTTATCCTAAAGTTACTTCAATTTGATGTATACCTTAATCTTATGGATTGATTTTTATGAACTTCCTTATATTGCAAGACATGCTTTAAATTACCTTGAGATGAGTTCTATAAGGTTGTCTTATCTCAACCTTGAGTCTTATGAAATAAGCTGAAACTTATAGAAAATATATTTTTGAGATTGACAATTTTATTGAACATTATCTTAGGATTCTAAACTCTTAAATGGAATGATCAATTGAGGGGAGAAAGAAAATTTCAGAAGGAGAGGTCTTATGGAACTTAATCGCATAAATCTATAACTAAAGGAGAGAGAAAGAATACTAAATGAAAAGTGATTCTAATACTCTCCAATATGTATCATCTGAAATTTAAATCTGAAATCTTTATGATACACCTTGAGGCGTGTTATTTGGTTAGTATATCTCATGCATCACTCTTGAACCAAATTGCAAATCTTAAGAGCCTCTAATTTAATGAAAAGGAGGAGATAATGTGTTAAATTTTCTTGAGTATCTCTTAGAAAATCTATTTTTTTTTAAACTTCACTAATGAGCTCTAATTGGCTTGCTTTTTGGACTTCAATTTTGTGCAAATTCATTATTTTATGTATCAATTGTGCTTATTTTCTAAAGAAATAAAAGAAAGTCTTTAAAAGAGCTCTAAGATGTATCAAAAATTGCATGAATGTATATTTTGATATTTGTGCCCCAATGCTCTATTATCATAAAAGAACTTTGAAGTCATTAAGAAATTAATTAATTTGCTCTCATGGTTGATAAATACTTAATAGATTGGGCAAAGGTCCTAAATGAACAAGCTTTCATACTTATTATTGAAGAGAGGTTAGATTTTCATTCGTGTGGTACTTCTTGAATTAACTTAAGAAAGATTCCACCTACACTTGCTTAGAAACTATCTGTGGTATCACATTCGATGTGTTCTGCTCTGAAATTATCTTAATTGGCTCTGATCTATGCTCATTAATCTGATTCTAATATTATTGCCTTGAGTTATATGATTCATATCCTTGCAATAATTTGACTCGCAAATCAGAGTACAATAAGAAAAAGAAATATATGAGCATTCTGATCTTTGTGCTTAATGTTTCACTATCTTTTTGATGTTGTCAAAAAGGGGGAGAAATATCTAAGTATATGCTCATAATGCCTTTATGCTTTGAATTGAATACAAATCAGCTTAAATTGAAATATGTTGATTGTGTTAAGCTGATTAAATCTAAAGCATTATCATGAAGTATGTTTTTTAAATATATATGTTTTCTACTTCATGCAACTTAGCTATGTATTACTTCTAGAAAACAATATCTTTTATATTGCGTATACTCCAAGTTTTGTCATCATCAAAAGGGGGGATTGATGACCCAAAGATTGATTCATAGATTGATTTTGATGATCACAAACCTTGAAGTATAGATACTAATGTTTATGTTGCAAGGAGAAAGATATTTATTTTGCAAGGAACATAGCAAGTTGGGAGAACACAAGAAGGCCTCCAAAGCTCTCAAGTTGGAAGAAAGCTACAATTTATTGGCCCAAGCTTAAAGTTCAAAGGATTCAAATTGGAGGAGTAAAATCAAAGGAAAAATTCAAAAGAATAGTCTTCGAGTCGACTCCTGAGGAATTCGAGTCGACTCCAATGTTTACCGAGTCGACTCCGGGGAAGTATGAGTCGACTCCTAGGAGTCACAGGCAGAAAAGTCAGAGAGCAGTTTTCGGGTCTGAAATTCGAGTCGACTCCAGTGGAACGCGAGTCGACTCCGATGGTTGGCAGGTCGACTCCAAAGAAAGCAAGAGTCGACTCTCAGCGGTACATAAAGAAAAAATCAGAGGGCAGTTTCTGGACTCTGAGATTCGAGTCGACTCCCGCATTGCACGAGTCGACTCCGAGACACCGCGACCCCAAAGAAGACAGAAGACTAATTTGCTGACTCTGAGATTCGAGTCGACTCCCAGACAGCTCGAGTCGACTCCAAGGCAGCACTTCACCAAAGACACAGAAGACTAATTTTCAGAAACTGAGAGCCGAGTCGACTCCAAGGAAGTTCGAGTCGACTCCAAGACTGGACGAGCCAAAAGACAGAGGATCGGGAGTTCGGGCTCTGAGATTCGAGTCGACTCCCAGGACAGTCGAGTCGACTCGAGAGGACAAAATTCAAAATTGGATCCACGGACTTCAGTGGATGAGCCGACTCCGAAATTGCCAAGTCAGCTCCAGAAGTTGGCGAGTCGACTCCAGGTTAAGACGAGTCGACTCCCAGTCGAGGCAAGCACATTAATTCAAATTTGGAACAGTGGCCGAGTCGTCTCCGGTAAAACACGAGCCGACTCCTGCAACAGGCGAGCCGACTCCTGATCGCGCGAGTCGACTCCGATCCCAACGGTAACATTGTCAGGAAATGCAGACTGTGTCCAACGGCTCTTTTTCTTGTCTCTAACGGCTATATTCTTGTTTCCACGCCATCTAAAGCTATAAAAACAAGAAGAGAGCTAGGGGAGAACTCATGGAAGTGGGAGAGATCATCTAGGAAAGAGATCTCAAAGAGATTACAAAGGAAATCTCCCATAAGCACAAAAGGGCCATCCAAAACGAAATAGAGAGAAGAAGAGCATCCAAGTGAATCCGAAAGCTTCCTCTCCATCCGTGTGCTGCCTCGGGGATCCTCTACTTCATGCCAAATCAGAGGAGGATCAAGTAAAGAAGAAGCCGAGCTCCTCCATCTTCAAAACTCGTTTGAGGGCTTCTCTTTACTCTATTTGTTTATATTGTCATATTTGCTTGTTTAAGAAGCTTTGTTTTGTTTTATACTTTGTTTTAATATCTTGTAACTTGATTCAATCAAGGGATTGAATCAAGGGGTTAAGGTTTGTTGGTGAGCCAAAGAAAAACCAACGGTGTTAAGGTTTGTTGGTGAGCCAAAGGGAAAACCAACGGTGATAGGTTTGTTGGTGAGCCGAGGGTAAAACCAACGTGTAAGGGTTTGATTGTGATCCCGGGAAAACAATCGGGGAGGTTCTAGTCGGTGAGCCTGGAAAAACCGACCGAGTTCGTTGTGCGCTCGTAAAACAACAAGTTGGGTTGTGAGCTTGTAAAACAACCGCTGTAATCGGTAGGATTATAGTGAAATTCCCAAGAGGTCTTGGGGAGTGGATGTAGGTGCTGGGGTGCACCGA